>NC_051271.1:2165000-2465000 GCF_015220745.1 Sebastes umbrosus
ACATTTCTTTTTTTATTTATATTTTTAAAAGTTCTGGACTAGTGCCCACAGTTAAGGTTAAAATAACATTTATTATCAGCATCTCCGTTGGAATAAGACACACTAAGATTGCCCTAGTGTGAGTACTGATTGTGTAAACTGCCATTATAATATTATCATGCTTAATTAATTGGGCTGCCATATTCTGGACAAAAAACAATTAAGATTGCAGACTGCTTATTGGATTGGGAGCACTTTGTACAATTTGATCTGAATAACACTGCCATCATATCAAAACACTATTAGTGCCCTGAGTGTATGAATTACAGTTTCTACTACTTATTTTGTTAAAATCAATAATGTTTAGACACAACTTCCTGGCCATTGTACCTTGACAGTTTGCGTCGATGTAAAGAAATCAATAAGCATCACATTAATGTAATTATTATTCAGCTGAAGTGGCTCAGGGTGATATTATCTGCATGCTTTTTTGGGTCTCATCCAGGATTTGATTTGCATGCATTACTCCCACTTTAATTAGTATATCATGATCTTAAATGGTGACGTCGTGGCTTTCTGTCTTATCAAAACACAGGCTTGTGTGTGCTGATAGAGCCGCAGGATTAAGGATTAAAATTTGACCTCCGGATTGGCTGGTAAGCATTAAAAATGGTATGATTTACACCGTCTGCTCCCTCACATCTGCACTTCTCGTTGGCCTTGAGCGAGCAATTGAACCGACAAAAGTGTCCCAGTGGAGCTTCTCAGCGACCAATAGCAGATGCCTGTGGCTGTTTCCAGGTGTAAATATGTGCAATCGTATGAATAATAAGCAGGCAGTTGCTAAGACAAAGCAAGTGGTGTGAAGAAAAAATCTTCCCTCAGAAAAAAGAAAACAACTAGGACTGTCAAAGTTAACGCAATAATAACGCAAATTTGTTTTAACGCCAATTTCTTGAATGCATTGATGCAACTTTTTAGGTTGTACAGGCTTAGATATATACTGGTATCATATGAAACTAGAAAACCTAACGGATCCATCGGTACCAATCATGTCACACTAGATTGTCACAAAGGAGGTTAAATAACGCTCAAAACTTGCGCTAAATTGTGGCGAGGAAAAACCGGCATGGACATTTTCAAAGGGGTCCCTTGACCTCTGACCTCAAGATATGTGAATGTAAATGGGTTCTATGGGTACCCACGAGTCTCCCCTTTACAGACATGCCCACTTTATGACAATCACATGCAGTTTGGGGCAAGTCATAGTCAAGTCAGCACACTGACACACTGACAGCTGTTGTTGCCTGTTGGGCTGCAGTTTACCATGTTATGATTGGAGCATATTGTTTTATGCTAAATGCAGTACCTGTGAGGGTTTCTGGACAATATCTGTCATTGTTTTGTGTTGTTAATTGATTTACAATAATAAATATATACATACATTTGCATAAAGCAGCATATTTGTCACTCCCATGTTGATAAGAGTATTAAATACCTGACATTTTGAACAGATAAAAATGTGAAACTAATATATCATGCCATTATTTCCTGTCTATGTACATTTAAAATCTTATAATCACCCCATCCTCAGCAAAACTGGGTATCAACTGAAATGCGTCCATAGCATTTATTAAGTACCACTATGTGTGTACTTACTCTATGATCAGATAGTTCCTTATTTCAATAAATATTTACCAATTTTAGACTATTTTATTTAGGTGAAGTTACTGTTATTGCTGCTTGTAACACTTGAGGCTTCCTATCTTAAAGGGATTTTGTAGAAAACATAATATATATATATAATATATATATATATATTATATAATATATATAATATATAATATATTATATATATATATATATATACTATATATAATATATATATATTATAGCTGCCACGATAACTTACTGACAAAAACCCTATAGTCATATCGTCCCTATAGTCATTGTTTTGTGTTGGTAATTATGCATAAAGCAGCATAAAGCAGCATATTTGCCCACTCACATTTTAATAAGAATATTAAATACTTGCCAAATCTCCCTTAAAAAGGCACATTTTGAACAGAAGTATACGAATAATTTGCGATTAATCACGATTAACTACGGACAATCAAGCGATTAAATATTTAGAATTGATTGACAGTCCTAATTTTAATATGGTTTGTTTATTCTAAGAGGCATTTTAATCGGCCAATAAAGGTATTCTTCAAAAAATCAAAAAAAAAGGCAAAAGAAAAAGTAGCGGCACAGAGAACTCTATGTTCACAATACAGCATTTGGGATAAAAACTTCAAATTGCTCAAGCGTATTTTTACTTTTTCTTTTGACCCTAACTTACTCGCATGCCTGATTTGATTTCCACACACACTGACTGCGGAGCATTGAGATGTCATCCAAGGACATCCTCCTACCAGCCACCTTTTCCTCTCCTCACAGGTCACAGAGGTCACAACAACTTCCAGGAAACATAAAGGGGAGTTAATTCACACCACTTGACCTTTGCCCTGCAAGTCCCCATGTGCCCTATTATACTATGACTCCATGCTAAACAGTGTGTGTCCTCTGCTCCTGTTAAAGTTCATGCACCAAACCTCAACTTTATGCAGAATAAGTCAAATAAAAGTAATCACTGCAGCCAGCTTGCTGGTATATAATTAACTATTTGACTAACATGTGATATAAACACCAATCACAACCTAAATCAGTTTCCTGGTTTAAGGAGGTTAAAGGTGGCCTGTTAGCAAGTAGCAAGCTAAAGCTACAGGCTAGCATTAGTAAAACACTTAGACATGTAACTCACATTAAAATGCCTTTAAATCACAATTAAGCCTCGTTTTGTATCTCCTTTTAAAGACATTTATGGCTGAAAAAATGCTGTATTCTTGCACCAAACTCGATACAGACACCACTAAAGATGTGGCTAGCAGCCTCCTCCTGGAGCTCGACTACAAAACTTCATTTTATTTATCCACATAAATTAAACATCAATTAATCTCACATGAAAATGAGCCGATGTCTCGCCGGTGTAGACGCCGAAAGAGAGGGAGAGAGAGAGAGAGGGTGGGAGAGCCCGGTAAGCAGCCGGGCAGCAGGGCAGTCAGAGCGGGCAGAGAGCTCTCGGTGCCCCGCAGAGTGCCAGCCGCGATGCCGCCCCGGTGGAGGATTTTGGGAGTCCTCGGCTGGCCCGGGCCGGTGTGTGTGTGTGTGTGTGTGTGTGTGTGTGTGTGTGTGTGTGTGTGAGCAGCGGGATGGAGGGAGGGAGTTAGCGGGAGGGAGGGAGTTAGCGGGAGGGAGGGAGGGACAAAAAGAGCTCCTCTATCTCCACCACCACCACGTTTACCGACGGAGGAACCGGGGACACAAATAGTCGAAGGGGGGATGAAATATTTAGCAGTTTAGCGCTCTCTCTCTTTCTCTCTCTCTCTCTCTCTCTCTCCACTCCGTGCCAGCGCCGTTTGATTTTTTTTAGACCGAGTTCTCCTCGTCCTCCTCCGGCTGGGCCGAACCGCAGCGCACCGATACACGGGACACACACGGTCCCCCTCCAAAAAAAATGTCGCTTAAATGATTTATAATCACAGCGAATACATTATTTATTAAATCTCCACCATAAAAATAGATTAACACACGTTCAACTTGGCCGATTTTAACATTTATTTGGGGGTTTATTTTAAACCGTTGAGTCGTTGAGGCGACCGTTGGTGAACCGCTGGGGCGACGGGACACACACGGTCCCCTACCTCCAAAAAATGTCGCTTAAATGATATTTAATCACAGTGAATACATTATTTATTAAATTATTAAACCTCCACCATATAAAACCGATTAACACACGTTCAACTTGGCCGATTTTAACATTTATTTGGGGGGTTTAATTTAAACGGTTGAGCCGTTGGTGAACCGTTGGCTCTACAGCAGCAGCAGCGGAGGGAGGTGATACTCCATCTTTACCCGACATCAACAGGTCATCCCGGGACACAAAATGCGCTGGGCGAGACGGACGGATGGATCCGGCATGGCGAGAGAGGAGAGCAGAGGAGGAGAGGAGGGGGAAGTAGAGGAGGGGAGAGGTGGCTGTTAAAAAAATGTTAACCCGTTTACCGACAGGACATTTTTTAAATGATAAAAGTAGAAAAAGTTGAGGAATGCGGGAGAAAGAAGAGCGGAGAGAAGAAGAGAGGTGAGGAGAGGAGGGGGGACTGAAGAAGTCTCGCCGAGGGAGAAGAGGGGACAGCCCGCAGCGAGGACAGAGTGAAGCCGGTGAAGTGGTTAAAGTTTGGTTTGTCCCCTGGAGCCCATCCCCCACAGCTAGCACAACTTTAACACCCCATCTCCATCACAAATAAAACAATCAAATAACACTATCTCAACCCGCTCTTCCACACACACAGCCGCACACCAAACCTCTATACTATTTATACTGAATTTAAAAACACACGCGACCAACTGACCGCGTCTCGAGCCCGAGCCGTTGTCCTCGTTGACCCGCCGCCGTGCCTTCACAACAAACTCACCCCCTCGGCTGCTGTTAGTTCCGCTGTGAGAGTGATTGAATGGAGGTTCATCCAGCAGCAGAGTATCAGCAGCGGCTCTGTTTAACGTGTCTCTCCGCCTCGCCTCGCTCACAGCCAGCAGCCATTCATTGTGACTGTAAAAGCTGTGAACCAGCAGCCGGGGAGAGCACGCACACACACACAGCTCGTTTAATACACATACATGCTGTACACGCACGCACTCACACATTGCAGTGCGAGGAGGAGAGCGCAGAGCTCATCGAGGAGGAGAGCCGAGCCGAGCGGGGTGGGCTTCTGCTCCCAGGGGTGCAGACAGAGCGCAGAGCTGCCGATCGGCTAGACAGACAGGTAGACAGACAGATTTGGGGGGGGGGGGGGACAGACCTGCATGTCTTACTACTTTTGCTACTGCTGCAATTAATTAACACTACACCTTACTGTAATTTAAAGGTCCCATATTGTAAAAAGTAAGATTTTCATATATTTGTATATTATAAAGCAGGTTTAAAGGGACTATTTGTAACTTTCAGAATTGCTTGTTAACAGCGACACCTGTGGCCATTAAGTCAACGAAAGGCTTTGCTCGCTCTAAATAGACATGAACGAGCATCGCTCAAAACAGTGAGGCGACACACGTCAGCTAAAAGCACAATATCACTCTATATTTCAGCTGCTTGGCAGTAATGTTAGCTGACCAGACCAAGGTCTCTCCATGAATCACTGCTGGCTTTTCCTGCCTCAGCCTCCGAGGCTGAAGCAGGAAGAGAAACGTTATCGTCTCCCAACTGCGCCCGCAGGGAGACACCGGCACCCGGTCGGAGACGATAACGTTTCTCTCTGCGGAGCCCCGTCACTTCACAAGACACAGGAAACCTCTGTTGGTCTGGAGGAGCTGCAGCAGTTATTTCTGCACAAACGTCCACTGTACATTCACTAGATATTCTCAGAGCTAAACTAACTCTTCTGCAGTGTGGAGTGTACGCGCACGCACGTGTAGAGGTGGAGAGAGATAGCGAGAACGTGTGCGGTGTGTGAGTGAAGGCAAGCAGGCAGAGGAGGAGATACTCCGGCCACACGCGAGCGCGCATGTGTCCCGACCCGTTACATTTATCCGCTTAAAAAGTTACAAACAGTCCCTTTAATAGTCTGTTTATTGTCAATACTGTGTATACTGCTCCTATTTTTTTTATACTTGCTTCTATTTAAAGGTACTGTATGTAACTTTCAGAAAATCCTTGTTATTAATGACACCTACAGTCAGAATCCTGACATCCCAACACATTGTTCATTAATTCCTGATAATGGACCCCTTGTCTAATGCCCCTTACATAATGTTCTGAAATGTTTCTATATTTTATTTGGACCATTTGCTTCAGGATACTAACTAGCTTATAGTTTGCAAATTACTTTATTAGCTAAAGCAACCAATGGCTTCTTTGGATTGTCCCAGCAAAACAGTCCCAAGTCCTTTACATAGAAATCAGTCCACACACAGGCTGTTAGAGGCATCCGAAAAAGTCGAGGAAGGTCTCAGTTTTTAAGTTACGTTACCATCCGTTCACACATTGACAATATAAAGTGATTAAAACATGTAAAATGTTACATATAGTACCTTTAAATGGTTCATATTTTGTTACACTTTGTTTAGCTCTTTTTTTTTTACTGTGTTAGTTGATGCATCTTGTTTTCTGCACTATATCCCCTTTGCTGCTGTACACTGCAAATTTCCCCACTGCGGGACTAATAAAGGAATATCTGATCTGATCGTTTCACTACTTTTGCCAGGGCTGCAATGAATTAACACTGCACCTTACTGTAATTTAAGATAATGAGTAATTAGGTGGGCAAACTGGGTTTGCTTCACATCAATATAGGCTACATTATTCTAATCTATTCCAGACATTAAAGCTGCAGTGGGTAGAAATGGAGCCAATATGATTTAAAGGGACTGTTCGTAACTTTTTAAGCGTATAAATCTACCAGGTCGGTGTCCCATGCGCGCTCGTGTGTGGCTACGCTGTTCAGAAAAGATTGCAACACAAACTACACAGCAGCACCAAAATCTCAAAGTTCTATCCAGTGAAGCCTGTCTGTTAAACAGAGTTGGCTGCGGTCGGAGGACGCGGGGGAGACCGTAGCTTTGGTCTCCAGGACCGGAGTCTCTGCTCCTCTGCTCCTCTGCCTGCCTTCACTCACACACCGCGCGCGTTCTCGCTCCACCTCTAGACGTGCATGCGCGCACACTCCACACTGCAGAAGAGTTAGTTTAGCTCTGAGAATATCTAGTGAATGTTCAGTGGACGTTTGTGCAGAAATAACTGCTGCAGCTCCTCCAGACCAACAGAGGTTTCCCGTGTCTTGTGAAGTGACGGGGCTCCGCAGAGAGAAACGTTATCGTCTCCGACCAAAACTCCGGTGTCTCCCCTGTTCCCTCCGGCCGCGGTCGGGAGGCTGAGGCAGGAAAAGCCAACACTAGGATCAGCATTGATTCATGGAGAGACCTTCGTCTGGTCAGCTAACATCAGCTGAAATATAGAGTGATATTGTGCTTTTAGCTGACGTGTGTCGCCTCACTGTTTTGAGCGATGCTCTTTCATGTCTTTTTAGAGCGAGCACAAGCGCGAGCAACAGGACGCTGACTTTAGTTGACTTAACGGCCACAGGTGTCGCTGTTAACAAGCAATTCTGAAAGTTACAAATAGTCCCTTTAATATTTTTTTTGGGGTTATTTTTGTCATTTTTATTTTAAATTTTAAATTAGTGCATATTATTTTATTTTGAATGTAGCCTAAAAGACGCTATAAGTGTTATTTTTTTGAATGTCTATCCAATGAAATGTACATTGAGAGAGCTGCATAAAATCAGTCAAATGTATGTACTGTATATACTTTTTTGGGGGTTATTTTTGTCATTTTTATTTTAAATTTTATATTTGTGCATATTATTTTATTTTGAATGCACCCCAAAAGAAACTATAAGTGGATTTTTTTTCAATGTCCATCCAATGTAATGTAAGTAATTAGATTACATTTGAGGAGAGTAATAGATTACATGCTGCAGGCTGCAGCAGGTAGACAGGCAGCGTCCCCAGCCGACCTGACTGTCTGAGCCCCACCCACCATCCACCAGTCCACCCACTCTCTCTCTCTCTCTCCCTCTCTCTCTCTCTCTCTCTCTCTACTCACCGGGCTGTCCTCTCCCTTGGGTGGTGGAGGTGGTGGAGGTGGTGACTCTGCACGGACCGTAGAGCCGCCTGTTCGATGCTCAATGCGTCTTCAGTGCGTCTAGACTCCGGGCAGGTGAGCAGCCCTCCGGGGCCTCTTGGCGCTGCGCTCAGTGAATACTAAACAGGATGAGACTGCATTCAGACACTACACGGCTCCGCACTCCCAGCTCTCTCTCCTCTCTCTCCCTGTCATGCCAAATACTATTAACTCTATAATTCTCCTGTGTCAGATGTATAGCGCCACGCTCTCTGGGCATTTATTGTCACAGCGCCCCCATCCAGATGTTCAGGCTGCTGTGCACACATACAGGTACATACAGTAGAGATAGAGACGAGGCAGATTGCTTGCTTTTGTTTCTCACCCACAGTCATCATGCATGTCCTATTTTATTTTATAGGGGAAATGGGTGCAAACTACTAAATCAAATAGCGTGATGGTGGATGATGTGACAGTAAGTGTGAAACACTTGGATGTATATTGCTTTTCAGTGCAGGTCATGCATTTATCACAGACATAGAGGCAGTAGAAGTATTCTTATCATGTACATGTAATAAAATAGCACATTGTGAAAAAATTACAGCAGGGCTGCAGCCATGCAGGCTTTTACAAATATATGTTCATGAGTCCCCAAAAGACTTTTTAAATGTATTTATTTTATTAATTTATATTATATATATTTTATTTTTTCAGGTAATTATATATTTTTTTTAACATTGTTTTTATTGTGCTTTTAACAATTGAACTTGCAAAACACACATGAGAGATCAAACAAAGTATAAGAATAATAATTATACATTTGTAATAAACAATCTGTCATATAATACAAATTTACAGTTAACAGAAGAGTGTGCCTTACTGACAGTCTTACCAACAGAAAAAAAGTAATAATTAAATAAAATATATAATATTCCAAAAAATAATAAATGATAAAATAAATAAAATAAATAAAATAAATTAAATTAATTAAATAAATTAAATAAATTAAATAAATTAAATAAATAAAAAGGGGGTGGATGCCTGTTACCCTTGTCAGCAAACCAATTGGTGTATCTGCAGAAGGTCTGTCTGAATTCTGTTTCTGCAATCAAGTGTGACTACAGAGTAAGTCAGGTATTTATTTTTTATCGTGAATTTCTGATGCCTCTAAACTATGTTTTCATTATTTTGCTGGCTTAAATATTAAATATTTATTTATTTATATAGCACCTTTCTTAAACATTGTTACAAAACATTGTGCTATATAAATAAAGTTTATTATTATATTATATATCTATTCTAGGTTTTTAATTGTAGTTCTTAGATGTTAAGTAGAAGTACATAATTATTAACCAGCAAAATGTTGAAATACCAAACGTAAAAGTACTCATTATGGAGGCAAGATTGGCTGTTGAGTTGCTATTTAGCATAATTTTAATGTAGCAGATCAAGGTACATTATTTTACATAATTTTGGGCAGTTTAATCTGTAACAATCGGGTAACAATAATATTAATAATGTAAAATATTGTAAAATATGAATCTGCAAGTTAGTCACTATAAATGCAGGATAGTTGAGTATAAAGTATATTTAAGTATAAAGTTGCATAAAAGGAAAATATTCAAGTAAAGCACATTTTGTACTTAAATACAATACATGAGTTTATGAATTTATGATCACATTAACCGCCCCATTCCCTGTGCAGTGTGCACAGTTTTCTCAAGCTGTAATACTACCTGGTCCCGGGTGTGTTGTGTGGTAATTTGATTAAAAACATTAATTTAATAATATTTGGTTGTCTAACATAAGATTTAGCACTACATGGTACCAATCACAGTTGTGGAGGCAATGGTATAGTTCTTTATATGTAAGCCATTAATGTATGATATATTTATATTTATATTTTTTTATATCTTTTAATCATGACTTTTTATAGTGCTTCTTGTATTGTATTGTAATGTATTATATGTAATGTATTGTTATTTTTTTGTATCTGGACCTTGAGTCTGCAATAAAGTTTGAATTGAATTGAATAGAATATGCAACATATAAGCACAAAACCAGAAATAATGATCTTAAAGGTCACATATTATGCAAATTTTCGGTTTCATTCTTCTATTTTACATTTTAACTAAAACATGTTTACATGCTGTAATGTTAAAAAAACAACTTTATTTTCCTCACAATGTCTGCCTGAATATACCTGTATTTACCTTCTGTCTGAAATGCTTCGTTTTAATGCATTTCAACGGAATGCAACGGAATTGCGTTGCTAGGCAACAGCTCGGGTCCATGTTTACTTCCTGTCAGTTGATGTTATTTACATACACTGCAACCGGAAATAAACTGGGACACATTTAGTATGTTTACGTTTAAAACTGTAAAATGGTTTAAATATTGTAGATTTGTGACATCACAAATGGACAGAAATCCTGACAGCTTGTTTCAAAGGCACAGTTTCTGAATGCTGATATTGTGCATATGGTAAATATTCCCTAACACATTTTCATTTGACCAACTAGTAAACACACACAGTAAACCTGCACCTTTCAGAGCCCTGCAGTTCTGAGGTCACATGCAGCTTCCTATTCTTATCCAGCCTTGTTTACTGCAGTGATAATAAAACATATCTCCTGTTTGATGATTAACCTAAAGCAAAAAACAACAACAGAATGACAAGAAACAAAATATAAATGCTCATTTTGCACATTAAAGAATTCATCAAGCTTGCCATTTTTCTATGCAAACTGCAGGCCTAAGCAACATAATGCAGTTTATTTATAGTCCTTATTATTAAAGTGCATCACTCTCATGTCAGCTGAATTCACTTGATTTATTCCCACATATTATTCTAAAGCCTGAGCTGCTCAGCACTGACACTGACCTGCACTGACCTTATTTTCTCTCTGAGGCAGTTTTTATCCTCCCATCCCCATCATGCCTCTGGGATATTTTGGTTAATCCATAGGCTATGTTTAGCCTTTTTCATCACAATACATCACCAAACTTCAGGGCACGGTGAGATTAAATTAGATTATTCATGAAAGCAAGAGGCCTGATGTGTGTTTTCCAGTCTGCTCACATGTGCACTGCAGGAGAAAGTAGGCCAGTCAGAGTGTGTGAGCAGCAGGCTGACTGATCGACCCTCTCTCTCTCTCTCTCTCTCTCTCTCTCTCTCTGTTGTCCTTACATTACACTGACATTTCCGCTTCGCGTTTCCTCACTGAGCCGTGCGGGCTTCCGTAGACATGGCTGCCTCCATGTGCTAACGTGAGATTATCCTGCAGAGACTCTGGAGCAGCGAGGAGACTCTTACCTGACATTTACCTGACATTTACCTGCTCCATCACCTTCACAGTAACACCTCTGACACACACTAGGAACCCGGTGTCCGCCTGCAGAGAGACCTCACAGGTAAACGTGTTTAAAGGGTTGTCATAGCTGGTAAACAAGCTAATGCTTTAGCATCAGTTCTGTTCTGTTCTGTAGCTGAAGGTTTGTTTTTCTTTCAGCAGCTTTACTCACAGTATTTGTTTGTTTATTTAGATCCCCATTAGCTTTTGCATAGCAGCAGCTGTTCTCCCTGGTGTCCTCATAGTTAGGGTTAGTAGTAGTAGTAAATGTTTTAACTCCACTGTATTGACATGTTAACTAATCTACCTAAAACTACAGGTCAGACCAGTCTCATGTAATCCCTGATTTGACTCTACTGCTGAAACGACTGTTGTTATTGATCGATTAGTTGCTGAAGTTGGCTGTCTGAACCCCACTTTCACATTTATTTTATTTGGGAAAATACAAAAAGGGAGATTTCACTGTTTTTCCCCCCTAGGGCTGTCTGTGAGTGCATGATTATCCAGTTAATCATGATTAATCTCAAATTAATCTAACATTTATCTGTTCTAAATGTACCTTAAAGGGAGATTTGTCAAGTGTTTAATACTCTTATGTCCACTCCCATGGACTAATATGCTGCTTTATGCAAATGTATGTATATATTTATTTTATTTATACTCCACTGTATTGACATGTTAACTAATCTACCTAAAGGTTCAGGTCAGATCAGTCTCATTTAATCCCTGGGTTGACTCTACTGCTGAAACGACTGTTGTTATTGATCGATTAGTCGCTGAAATTAGCTTCCGATTTGGTACTTTAAGGGGGAAGTTAAGGGATTCTAAATTTACATTGCTGAGCGACAGATGCTCCGTTTTGTTTTTGCTGACTCATGTAGATCTACACAGACATTGTGAGATACTGTATTTTTTATTTGCCTCAGTCCATTATTTTATTTGATATACCATTGTACATTCTAGAGTAGTAGGTATGTTACGAATACCATGGCACAAGTACCAAGGTATTTTTGATAGTACCATATCTTGGTCACAATTCTATAATCAAAAATGTTTGTTTATGTGTATGTAAAAAAACAAAGTGACAAATATTGACATTAGTTTCAGGAATCCAGTGTCGACAGGCTTTATATTTATCTGCACACAGCTGGAGGCGTTTTAGTTTAACTCAAAACATTCAGACGTGTCCTTTGTGTTTTCTCCAGGTGTTGTACCTTGATGCTGGTGAGGACAGCTCGGCTGTTCCCCCTCATCGTCTCCCATCATCTGCATCCTTCCTGCATTCATTCTGCCACACAGACGTTTGGTTGGAGCTTCGGCGGTACTGCCGCTGCCAGCCGGGGACTGAGATCCATGGAGCCCCTAAAACCTGCTGCCGATGTTCCCACCAGCAAACCTGCTGAACCTCCAGCAGAAGATCTGAGCGTGACGGCCACGGACACGGCAGCTGACAACAAAGAGCAGATGCCTGCTGTTGGACTGTTACCGGGGGAGACGGTGGTCAAGGAGGGCAAGGCGGCCATCTTGTTTCCCAATGCTAATGAGGTGTTTTACAACCCAGTCCAGGAGTTTAACAGAGATTTGACGTAAGCATAAACTTTACGCTGAAGAAACATAACACTACAGACACAAGTGTCCTCAAACTAATGACCCTTCCATGTCAGCCAACTGCCAGCTGAGACAGTGAGAGGAGCGTCACACCTCGCCTCTTAAATGAATACTTCACCCCCAAAATGACCCTCTGTATATCAATCACTCACCCCGTGTTATACTGAATTCCTGAAGAAAACATTGTTTTTCTCTCATGCCTCTACGGGGAACAGAGAATCCAAAAACAGAGTAAATGATGGTCGCGTTTAACAACAGCAAAACTATATCAAATCATACATTTACAAACTCACACAACTCGTGTAGAATAATTCAAGTCTCATTTATCCGTATTGTATGCTCACTACTTCCACATGCATCTTTGCCAAAATCTTACCAGTCTTCTAGTCTTCTTATCTAGTTCCTCACCTTCCAAACCAAACTACCGTGAACCTACTGTAAGCATCTTGAGGCGTGCAAAGCTCAAAACAAGTTAACACATAAGACCAGACAAAGGGCACTGATTTATTTTACAATATGAGTCACTGTGCTGGGTTAGAAACCCACAAAAACAAGAACATACTGGAACATGTTGAAATCAAAGATGGCCACCACATTCCCCGAGCCCTATCCAACTTGTTAAAAGTTACAGTAACTAGTCTCGACCCGGGTCCACTGAGGAGGCAGCCCGAAGCTGGCGACCCTCCAGAAACAGTCTTCACCCACGTTCTCCGTCACACTAAGTGAAAACAACAAACTGTTGAGATAAACCACTTCAGCCTACAAAGGGATGCAAGGCTCCTACAAGCTAATGCAGCTATACTCACCCAGAACACTAAACACATTTGCAGACTAAAAGAATTGGGGGACAAATGCTGCTCCCTTCCAACATCCACCAAAACAAACTCCACAACAGAAACCAGTCAGAACAGAACAACAAACTCAAAGTCACGATGCTAAATACTGAAGGTCTGTACTCCTGAAGAGTAAACTCAGTTTAGCTTTATCAAACCACAAGGGTCACAAACCAGATTGGTCAAACATAACTTAATAGTCAAGCCTCCTTCATCACACTAAGGCTAGATCTAAACTCACCAAACAGGTTGGCATCCCGGATGAGCTCTTTAAAGTAAAACTGATTTATTTAAAGAAGCTAAATGAAGTGTGTGGATGTGTGAACATGTAGAGGTGTAAGAAAACAACCATAAACCAACCAAACCAAGTAACCCAGAGAGGAGAGAGACTGCTCAGACACCCATACTGTATATACATTGATGAACAGTAACAGCATCTCAGGTGTCAGCCATCTCTCCCCACATCAGCTGATCGGTCTCGAGGTCGTCACGCTGTCTTTTCACTGCAGAGGCAATAAAATAATCACAGGGAAGTGAGGTTATGCTTTCTGAGAACATGCTAGGTTGTTAAACTAGAGAGTGCACACCTCTGCCAAGGATGTACAATGCTTCAGATTTATTGTATGGAAGTATAACTATATAACAGGGATAATAGTAAATGCTAAATGTTAAATGTAGTGTAACAACAGCAGAAGTAGAGATGCCAGTTGCACAGCGATATCCTGTAGATCCAAAGAGTGCTAACATTAGCCACCATGAGCTACTGATCGTACATCACAGTATCATTAAATAATAGAAAATAAAGAAATAGACTAAATAGCTAAACAGATATGGTGGAAGACGATCATGCTGATTGTTGGAGAATATCCTGAATCCTGTTCTGCGTCTGTACAAGGATGAATTCTGAATAATTTGAAGGGAGTCACACTCATCACGACCAGTTGGCGCCAGTTTAATTCACGATATCGTAGCGCCACCTTCATATGCATCAAAATGTGCAGGAAATCCAGTAGGGCGGACCTCGACCAATGAAATTCTTAGTCGACTAACACTATCGACTAATCGATTAGTTGATTTAATCAACAGATCTGTAAAGCTGAGTTTCTCCACAGAGAATCACACAAAAGCACCACTTTAAATCTGGAGTTTAGCAGAGATGTGTTCATAAGTTTTTTTCAGTAAAAAACGACTAATCGACTAAAGAAATCTTTGTCAAGTACGACCAAAACAACCGATTAGTCGACTAATCGGTTGTTTTGGTCTTAGACTAAGATTTCTTTAGTCGATTAGTCATCCTTTCGGGGGTTAATTTCGCAGTAATGACCGGTTCACTGTACATTATCCCGCTTATTACACAGCTCCTCACTAAGGCTGCATCCTCTTTGTTGATTAGTTGATTGATTAATCGGTCGTTTTGGTCTGAGTCTAAGATTTCTTTAGTCGATTAGTCGTTTTTTTTTTAAATGCTTTTTTTTTTCAAGCTGAATGACTTATTTCCAAGAAACTTAAAAAGCTTAAATTTATTAAAATTAAATTTTATTTAATTTAAAATTTTTTATTGACTAAGAATTTCAGTCCTACTACTTACTAAAAAGATCAGATTTAAAAAATATTTAATTAATTTAAAAAGGATTTTAATGCTTCCGCTAAAAAAAAAAATCGTCTCCTCGCGTGTACGGAGATCAGACCTGCGTCCATAGCAACGGTCTGTTATTCGTAGCAACAGTGTGCTATAAAGAAACAACAGGCCGCAGAATGCCATAACTGACCAATCAGAATCAAGTAATAAGCTCTGTTATTTTTATGATATATACAGTACTTGTGTGTGTGTGTATATATAAGAAATCCTTTTCCCTCCCCAGATGTGCGGTGATCACAGAGTATGCCAGAGAAGTGATGGCTCAGCGCGGCGTGAAGGTGGTGGTGCCGGGAGAGAAAGAGAGGGTGGTGGTCTCTCTGTCGGAGGACACGAATGAGGCCGACGTTCAGACGGAGGAGAAAAATGGAGCCGAGTCTCCGGCTGTAACTGCAGTAGTGGGGGAGAAATGCGAGGTACGAACGGTTGTGAAGTGGCCAGTTTTATTACTAACCATATCTGAAGATAAAGCCAGGCCGGTGGTTCTGTAGCACGGAGCACGGTACCAACACTGTCAGGGTTAGTGGTTTGAGTCCCGCTGGGGTTTCCCCCGTGCTAAAAATATACACACTGATGCCGGCCTGAAGAGGTTTGGCTAAGGGCTTCCATCAAATGACTTATGTTAATGTTGCACCAGGTAATTTCACACTCTGGTGGCCCCAAGTGACAGAGAGAGGTCATTAGATCCGTTTTTAAAAACTTCAAAGGATTTCATCATGTTGAAATCAAGTCATTGGGTTTCAGTAAAGACCTGAGTTTCATCCTCTTGTTTACGGACTGAGCTGCAAAAGATGTTCAGCCACTGATGGAGATTACCCGTCGTCAGCTTGCAGTGTTCGATCGCAACAGTGACGACGTTTACATGCACAAAATATTCCGTTTTTTGCCCTTATTCTGAAAAAGACAATATTCCTACTAAGTTGTTTACATGGCTGATGAAAATATATATTCCACTAATATTCCCGTTTACCTGCAGCCGTGCATACTCTGATTAACGTAACCAGTGGCGAACGCAGCCTCCCTCTTTCATTCCTTCAGCCACCGTCTTGAAAAGGTCGTTGTGATATTTGTGCACATCCAGAAACCTGTTGATATCCAAGTCTTTCAAAATGTTTAAAAGTTAGACGTGTTTCTCCCTCCGACCAGAAATGTGGGCTTTTCTTTTGGGCGTGCATCTCTGTGCAAACTGCAAATCTGTAAACTGTCTCTGCAAGAGGTCGTGTGTCGCAAACCCCAACTGAGACTCATATTGTGAATGCGCTGTATACATGTCCAAAGAATGCTCCTAAAACCTGAATGATATCAGCGTATACCACATGTCTTAATCGGAAAATACTCTTTTTGGAATAAGACTACATTCACAACATTGAGGCGTTGCGGCGATACAGGGTTACGTGGAGCTCTGGGCGAGTCACTTTAATGGCCCATTAACGGCGACGACTAACGTTGCTTGTTCCCTCACGGCTGGGTTGTACAGCAGTTACGTGACTGGCCACTGCAGTGTGACGTTGGGTTGCGTTTCTCCAAAAGCTGATTGTGTCTTTACTTTTCCGCCACTGCATTTTTTTTTCGGCAACCCCTGCAGCAGCCGTGGCTGCAGACCAAACGCACTATCACCATTCAAAATGAATTGAAAAACTTGTGTGAATGCAGCCTAAGGCCTAATTCAAAATATCCAAACTGTTTACATGACCCGTATCAAATTCAGAATATTGTCATATTCGGAAATAATAGCGGAATATTAGTGTGTGTGTAACCGGGCGCTCTGAAATCCAAAGAGAAAGATGCCTGCACAATTCATTCTCCTACAAGAGAGGAAGTTGTTGTATGTCAAAATCACAGTTTAGTGGTTAGTTAGTTGTTAATTTGTAGGTTATGAAGTTGTAAGCGGCGAGAGAGTGCCATCGAGCTAAATTAACATTGAATAAAGTGACATTTATAATGCACATTCGGTGGCAGCACCCTCAGCTCAAATTCCAACGCCTATGCATGTCAGTAACTTTATAAGGTGGGAATGTGTCATGTTGTGTTCACAGCTTGTTTCTGCTGCCACCAAGTGGCCAAAAAAATAAATCAGTTCACGCAGCTTTAAGATTGTTCCCTCGACTCCTTCGTTTCAGCGCGGCCTTCACGTGCTGGAGGGTCTGGCGGCGTCCGGTCTGCGCTCGGTGCGTTTCGCTCTGGAAGTCCCGGGCCTGCAGAGCGTCACCGCCAACGACTTCTCCACCAAGGCCGCGGCGCTGATCGCCAGGAACGCCCAGTACAACAAAGTCAGCCACCTAGTCCGGCCCAGCTGCAGGGACGCCAGGTACCATGACTCAACACATTGCTGCCGGTCTGCCTCTGCCCCGGTTATTTATCTGCCTCACTGTCTGTTTGTTCCTCCTCATCCTCCTTTTCTATTTATCTTCTCTCATCTTCATTCCTCTCCAGTCTTCACCTTTGTCCTCTTGTTCTATTCACCCCTCTCCTCCTGCTCTCATCTCCTCCGTTCATGTCTCTTTGCTTTTCTTCTGTCATGAACTCTTTTGTCCCTTCTCTGTCATTCGTGCCGCTCTCCTCTTTTCTCTTTTGCCTGCTCGTCTTCATGCCTCTCTTCTTCTCTCTCCTTCTCTCAACTAATCTGCTCCCCTTTTTGAAGTGGCCTTGACTCATCTTGTTTCTGCTCCTCTCTTCTCTCCATCCCTCTCTGCTCCGTTTTTTAAATTACCTTCTGCCTCCAACATGTCTTTCAGTGGTCAATGGATTTGTCTAATATTTCTTTTCACTCCTCTCCCTTTGTGTTTTCCTCCAGTATGCTGATGTATGAGATGCGAGGGAAGAAGGAGCGTTATGATGTAATCGATCTGGATCCCTACGGGAGTCCTGCTTCTTTCTTGGACGCCGCTGTGCAGGCCGTCAGCGAGGGAGGTGGGTACTCCGCTCGGTCAATAATTCAATCAACTCAAATCAGCTTTTCATTCTTCTGTCTCTTCTGGGTCTACTTGAGTAAATGTGTGGTTTAGTGCCCTTGCTCCAAATAACAGCATGACTGTCTGCGACTGTCGTCTGGGAGAGTCTGATGTTAGATGCGACATAAAGAGCTTTTGGAAAAAAATGATCTCTGAGCAGCCGGGTTGATAGATATGGGGAATAAAACGGTCTTTAAAGTTACTACAAAGAACTTTTAACTGGTTATGAAACCGTCTCAATTTAATACTGACGCCTCTATGTGACCTACATAAGTAAACAACCCCACAAAATCAGACCTACGGCACGCAGTTTCACCAGAAACTCCTTCACCTCGGACTCCAGCGGAGCAACCAGCCCGCCGTTGACAGACAGACCCAGATCCGGCTTCGCTGCCGCCTGCGACCTGCAGTCGGAGCTCCGGTGGGAGGTGGAGAGCTAGCGGCTTCTCTTCCGGCCAGGAGCAGAGCTTCGCCTCGCTGGGAGCCAGCGCCACGCTGCTGGAGGCCCAGGCCGTATTGCTGGGCCCGCTGGAGGGAAGGGAGGCACGGGAGAACCAGGACTATGCGGACCTTGCCCTGAATATGACAACCAAAAGCAGAGATGCAAGTCTCATGAAGATGTTCAAAGAAAATGACTACATTTTCGACTACAATATTTACTTTTATCCTGAATATCATAACTTCAGCGTGGACCCTGCTGCACTTAAATGAGAGGTTTTCTAAAGGGACTCTGGTGCTTGGAAACACTACCGCTTTGTCCACAGGGACCGCCAAAAGCAACACAGAATAATAGTTCCTCGTAGTCGCTTTAAAAAACAAGACTTGGTCCAAAGCGAGTATATGTCTGGACCGTGTACGGTCAGTGTGTTAATTTGTGGCTAAACTGTTCCACTAATAGTCAGAGATCATGTCTATAATGTTAAATCCAGTGGTACATGTCCACCAGGTCCGGCGAGGACACCAGGGGACGTGCTGGTCCACTCAACTGGCCGTTGAAGCGGTGACGTACCCTATCGTTGAATGCACCTGATTGGTCCTGTTATTCCGTTTTAACAATCCACCAAAATCTACTTCTGAAAGCATTTTAAGCGAGAAATAGGCAATGATGCAACGGCTGAATCTGGTTTCATTTTAGAACTAGATCGCCTAGTTTCACAGCTTGGTCCAAGTTTCGTGAGCCGGACGCGTCCCGCTGTTCTCCACCTTTTCATTTTGAAAGAGCAACGGCCAATAAAGGAAACTCCAACACTCGGCCGACCAGTCGTGTAACTTCATCACTCGTCATCTATAAGATCTGACCCCTGTGGCCTCTACAACAGTTGTACCTGCGGTCTCTTCTTGGTGAAGTTAATGGATTAAAAAAAAGAAACAGTTGCGTTGCTCTTCTTTTTCAGATGAAAGCGTGACACATAGCCACGAATATGTGTCATTCTCAAACAACATAACTTTGCTTAAAACCAATCATCCCTGAAAGACTGTTTTTTTTTTCTACTCACCATTCTTCTTATGGATTTGGTTGACATTCATGTGAAAGACATGCACTCAAATCACATAACGTCAAGTCGATGGTTGGATCAGAAGTAGGTCAGATATTGTTTGTGAAATCGTTTTTTATTGTTTGCTTTTATCCCATTTGAGTCTAAAGATGAGTTTTCTTTAAAGGACCGTACAATGAACGGTGTTTACAAACAAAGATGAAAAAAAATTGTGGTTGTATAAATGTAATTTATGGTGTTAGATTGCTGCCAGACCGACAAGCGGGAAAGCAAAACGTTTTTTGACCTCAGCGAAAATGTTGTTTTTGAAAGGCTAAACGCCAACAGATATGGACTGAAGCAGAATATTTCGTTAGATAAAAACTAGGGCTGTCAATCGATTTAAATTATTTAATCGCATGATTGTCCATAGTTAATCGCAAATTAATCACACATTTTTATCTGTTCAAAATGTACCTTAAAGACAGATTTATCAAGTATTTAATCCTCTTATCAACATGGGAGTGGACAAATATGCTGCTTTTTGCAAATGTATGTATATATTTTATTATTGTAAATCAATTAACAACACAAAACAATGACAGATATTGTGCATAAACCCTCACAGGTACTGCATTTAGCATAAAACAATATGCCCAAAACTTGGCCCAAACTGCATGTGATTATCATAAAGTGGGTATGTCTGTAGAGGGGAGACTCGTGGGTACCCATAGAACCCATTTACATTCACATATCTGGAGGTCAGAGGTCAAGGGACCCCTTTGAAAATGGCCATGACGGTTTTTTCCTCGCCAAAATTTAGCGAAAGTGTGGAATGTTATTTAGCCTCCTTCGCGATAAGCTAGTGTGACATGGTTGGTACCGATGGATTCATCAGGCTTTGTAGTTTCATATGAAATATGTATGTTCACTCTAGCTTTAAAAATGAGCCGCTACAACTTAAAAATCGCAAGTTGCGTTAATGAGTTAAAGAAATTGCGTTATTATCGTGTTAACTTTGACAGCCCTAATATAAATGTAATTTATGGTGTTAGATTGCTGCCAGATCGACAAGCGGGAAAGCAAAAAGTTTTTTGACCTCAGTGAAAATGTTGTTTTTGAAAGGCTAAACGCCAACAAATATGGATTGAAGTTGAATATTTCGTTAGATAAAGACATGTTATATAAATGTTGGCTTTTGGACTTTACAACGCTCTGGAGTTATTGGGAATGTTTGGATCACAGGAGTCAGAAACAATCCTACGCAGACACCGCTGGAGTCTAATTCCACTGCGTCGCATTCGAATGTTGATTTAGAATTTGAAAATCAACGTTATGAACGAAGCTTCGAACTATTCAATACAGCCCTAAGTGTGACCCATGTTTTAACGGTGGTCTTTAATATTCACTGCTCTTCTCTCTTTACTGACTCACTGCCTCTTTGTTCCTCTGTCTCTCAGGTCTGTTGTGTATAACATGTACAGACATGGCGGTGATGGCAGGAAACAGTGGAGAGACCTGCTACAGCAAATACGGTTCAATCTCCATCAAAACCAGATACTGCCATGAGATGGTGAGTACACACACACACACACACACACACACACACAACATGCACGTGGAGTACATGCACAGACATGTCTCCGTGTTTGCATTCATAATGTGTTGATCCTTTTAGTGAAGCAGTGTGTACAGTATGTGTGTGGCTCTGTCACAGTAAACGCTGCCATGGATTCTGGCCTGAGGCTACAAGTTAGTGAACTGAGAGTGTGTGCGTGTGTGTGTGTGTGTGTGTGTGTGCGCTCGTATTTCTTGTACTCACCAGGGGACTTTTTTCTTTCACAAGGATAGAAAGATGAGAAAATAATGCTCCATACTGATGACATTTTGCAGCTCCTGGCATCATTAAAGTTCTGATCCCGGCTCCGTTAAGTTATTCAGCTCACTGAGGAGATGGAGGTGTGAAGCCTGCAGCTCACCGCGGCTGTTCCTTCTGCTTTCTTTACTCCCTGCAATATTTAAAGCAACAATATGCAAGAATTGGTATTTTTGCGATTTGGCGCCCTCCTACAGATTCAGAGTGCAGTTCACTTTTACTCCTTTAACACCGAGGACTCAACCCAGGTCGAGAGGTGAGTCAGACCATGGTCGATTTCGATGTGAATGGCACGGACCAGGGTTGCTAACAACCGGGCCGGAACAAATCTATTTGGTTGTAAAATGAGGGCGCAAAGTCGTAATGCAACTGTCACAGGTCGCCTTCGCCGTGGCTCAAACAGACGGAGCGACGGCAGGAAGGTTTTCAGATACATTGGAGGTGAACAACGGACGAGAACAACGCCGATATGTGGCGAGACTTTGAGGCTGGGGAGCTGCTGGCCGTCCGCGGTGAGGAAGAAAAAAGCGGTAGATGACGGGATGAGAGACAACGTAGTGTAACGTTAAACGAACATAACAAGGCTGCTGAATGAGAGAGGCATCCACAGTTACGTTACACAGAAACACACCGTGTAAGCCGACCACCTCGCGTTACCGCCAGCTCTTTTTAAAGCGTGTGTGCACATTTTCTATTTGTAACGTCACCTTTTTTAACTTTTTTATTTTTCCAAATAAACCCGCAAAAAGATCCATCTGTCGCCGGTTCCATCTGTTCATCATTGATCATTGATTCCACCATCGTCTCCTCTCTATAATCCTCCAGACCTTTATTCCAGAATAAAGGAAGTGGGTACTGCCAGCTGCAGTTGCTTCAATTAAAGAGCAAACACATGAGCAACATGCTGCCCTGTTAATGCTCTGTATGATGATGTCATGTGTTTTGTCGTACCTGCTGTTGCTGCTGTGATTCAATGTTGTCTTGTTATATGTTGATGCTGCTATTTGACCCCGTCTTGGCTACGTCTCACTTGTTTTAGTCTCGGTGTGACTTCCTGGTTAAATGAAGGTTATATATTTTAGTTTATAATCTTCATTTAGCTGTAAATGGCGCAAGAAGAAGATTTCACACCAAGAAGAATAGAAACTGACTGTGTGTGCTTCTCTTACTCCCCCCCCCCCCTGCAGGCTCTTCGTATCATCCTCCACAGTCTGGACCAGAGGGCGGGGGTGTACCAGCGATACATCCAGCCTCTGCTGTCCGTCAGTGTCGACTTCTACATCAGAGTCTTTGTTCGTGTCTTCACGGGACAGGCCACTGTCAAAAACTCAGCCAGGTGCTCACACACACACACACACACACACACACACACACATATACTGTACTGTCTTCTGAGGATATATGATGAAGGTTGAATGATGCTGAAACTGGGTCACTGCAGCAGCAGAACCTGGTGAGATAAAGATGAGATTATTAAGAATAGTGAATAGTGTAATTACAGTTTACAGACAGGATTAACGTGCCTGTGTCTATATAAACAGCTGTGCACATACATATATACATACATGCATTGACATGCTCACAGAGAAATAGTTCTAACAGGAATGCTCTCCCCGTCTTGTGTTGCAGTAAACAGGCTCTGGTCTACAACTGTGTCGGCTGCGGGTCTTTTCACTTACAGAGGATGGGCCGGAGAACAAGCAACGGAAAACAGTAAGACGGTGCAGTACAACTTCTTCTTCTTCTGTTGTTGTTCATGTCTTCAGGTGGCGTTGCTCTCCCGTCCTGTTGGGAAATGATTCTGACAGCCTGCCAGAACTTCCTGTAATTGGTCCAAAAGTCTGAACCATCCCCCCAAAATGTTTTCACACTAGAAAAAGAACCGAACCATGAGTCAGTTTGATCTGAATCGTTGACCCCGTCTTCTTTGTCGGACCGAGGTTCGGCGGTTTAGTTTCACAGTTTCACAGCTGTAATTTTGGTTCAGATCAAACTGAAACGTCCGAACCAAACGAGGTAGATTAGAGTTGTTAACTAGAATGGCACTCGAAGAGCGCGGACCTCCACCAAGCTGCTCGAGTACGATTGCCCTCCCCCCCCTCTCCGTTCAGCTTGCTTCATCCACGTGTATTTGTGTTTATGTTGAGATCAGCTGTACGTAGCGGCGCATCATAAAACACTTCATTCAAACTGGACAGAAACAAAATAAAACTCACCTAAACTTTCGTCGTTACTCTTTCCAACAATCACCAAGTGTGCTTTGGTCAAACTCAACTCTAATTTCACAGAGTTTAATGTGAAAAAACGCAGAATCTACAGGTGTCTCCACCCCGTCCCTCCACCCCCCGCTCTCTCTCTGTCCCTCTCTCTGCAGGCAGAAGGAAAGAGGCAGGGTGAAAGCGTCATCAGTTACACTGCGCATGTCCTAAAGCCTGTGGTGTTAATGCACAGGCTGAGTGGAGTTATTAAAAAAAATTCCCGAAGACGGATCATGATCCGGATCGCCACCAAAATCTAATGGATTGTTCATTGTGCCGCACAGCACCCCTCCAAAAGATTTAAGTCAAATCCATCGCGGACTTTTGGAGTAATCCTGCTAGCAGACAAACAAACACACTAACTAACTAACGCCGGTGAAAACAGAACCTCCTTCCTAGGCCATGGGCCTTGGCGGAGGTAATAGAGTTGTGACAGCTGAGTAGCGTCTCTTGGTTGTATCTGTCTCCGGTCGACAGCGTGTGTGTAGTGAAGATGAATCTTCTGTGATTTCAGTATGAAGTATTCTGCTGCCACCGGACCTCCAGTTGGACCAGAGTGTGAACACTGTGGACAGAGACATCAGGTGAGACACATATACACACATACAGTAGTAACACATAATGTAAACCTCCTGGTGTGTTCTGTGTTTATAGTTATACCCAGGATGCCGTTTATTAGCAGGTGTCAACTGTGTGAAAACCTCTCTGCTTGTTTGTAGTTATTATCACTTTATAAACAGTCCAGCTGAAGCCCGTCTGTCCTCTCTGTAGATGGCCGGTCCGATGTGGGCAGAGCCAATCCACGACACGGCATTTGTCCAGAAGGTTTTGTCTGCGGTGTCGGGGAACCCGTCTCGATTTGGGACGTCCAAACGCATCGAGGGCATGCTCAGCATGGTGACCGAGGTATTTCATTTCCCTTCTATATACAGTACGCTGTCATTCTATGTTTCCATCTTTTGTCTGGTGGGTGTGGTTCGCTGCATCGGGTAACTTCACATTGTGTGAAACATATATTGTGTTTTTTAAAGATGTGTGATTTGTCTTCCTGCTGGACGAACACATGATCACCTCTGATGTGCTGTTTTGTTTCAGGAGTTGGAAGATGTGCCTCTTTATTACAGCGTGGACAGTCTGAGCAGCACGATACACTGCAACACCCCCCCCCTGCTGCAGTTAAGGTAAACACACACACACACACACACGCACACGCACACGCACACGCACACACACACACACACACATTTCCAGGCTTCAGTCTTTCTCTCAACATTTCATGTCTTGTCTGAGACACATATATGTAAATGAATCTGAACATTTCAGCGTGTGCTGTCAGATGTTCCTCCTTGAATCAGCTGCTTCTACGTCTCTCTCTCTCTCTTTCTCTCTCTCTCTCTCTCTCTCTCTCTCTCTGTCTCTCTCTCTCTCTCTCTCTCTCTCTCTGCAGGTCGGCTCTCCTTCACGCCGGTCACCGGGTTTCCCTCTCTCACGCCTGTAAGAACGCCCTCAAGACGGACGCTCCTCCTGCAGCCATCTGGGACATCATGCGATGCTGGGTAAACAACTAATACTACTACTAAAGCTATTTTTAATAAGCCTGAACCCCCAAGTCAGAAGCTGAAGGTATGAAACTGCTCTCCTGAATCACACAATGCATCATTTTCACTTACACACGTGTCTGTTTGATTGGTCGTCCGTCACAGGAGAAGGCCAATCCTGTGAAGAGAGAGAAGCTGTCAGAGACGAGCCCCGCCTTCAAGATCCTGTCCACTGAGCCCAGGTGAGACCCCGTCCTCGACTCCACAGTTAGATAGTTTATACTATTGTGTTAAAGAAGTACAATGCAGAGACTTAATCTGCAAACCTGTAATATTAATATAGTTTATTTACATTTAACATTCTCACACAAACACATTTTGTGTAACCTTGAAGTGTTCTTACCCAACGTTTGTGTGTTTGTGTGTTTGTGTGTGTGTGTGTGTGTGTGTGTGTGTGTGTGTGTGTGTGTGTGTGTGTGTGTGTGTGTGTGTGTGTGTGTGTGTGTGTGTGTGTGTGTGTGTGTGTGTGTGTGTGTGTGTGTGTGTGTGTGTGTGTGTGTGTGTGTGTGTGTGTGTGTGTGTGTGTGTGTGTGTGTGTGCAGCTCAGAGGCGTGTTTCACTGTGAGGGAGGACGCCAACCCTCAGTCCCGTAAACGCCACCTGACCCGGTTCCAGGAGAATCCGCAGGCCTTCTGGGGACCCAAAGCTCGCGCCAGATCTGGGTAACTAACACGCCCTCTATGCTCCCAGGACACACACACAACTCATACACACTGACTGACTAACACACAACAAGCGGTCGTTGGGGCGGGCAAAAAAATTGATTCACTTACATATTGCGATTTGTATTTTTTTATGATTTTGAAATATATATTTTTAACAAAAGAATCTATAGATATATTTGCTTAATTTAAGTCTATGTGGAGGTAGAAGGAAGTTACCACTTTTATTGTGGTAGTCTGAGTAACGTGACGTCATATCCGTTCCATATCCGTCAACCAAAACAAACCTCAGCGAGCCGAAACTAGAAAGTATGAAACGTTGGAGGGTCGTCGTGGATACGACCTGCACCCTCACATGTTAAACCCAGCGTGGTAAACACTACACATCCAGTAAAGGATGGAAACACTTTGGGTTTCACACATTGACAGGAAAAGCAGAGCTAGACAGAGCAGAGCTAAAGCTGCATGCTGACTCTGTAATCACATTAAATCGTAACATCGAATCGTCACCCAAGAATCTTGATTGTATTGAATCGTGACATACTGTAGGTGAATCGTCTCAGCTCTAGCAGCCGTAGTTCTGAGGATGGTCAAAGATAAGACGCCATTTCTTAATGCGTTAAAAACGGGACTTCAGTGTTTATTTCGTATCGTTATTTAATAACTATAATGAAACATGTTTGTCAACAACTATTTTATTTCCATGACTAAGACGAGACGATGACGGGACGCCGGCACCGACGTCATAAAACACTAACGATGACGAACAAAGACGAGAACAAAATGTAGTTTTCAAATGTTTTAATTTTACCAAAATGTCTTTATTTTCGTCACCTCCCTCCTTCTGTTCCTCTCTCTCTATCTCAAACACACGACAACGACAGTTATGCTACTATAATGCATAAAGTTGGCGGTTTGCCGGCCGGGTTCTGGTTATTGATTAATGCATATTTTTGGATGTCGGGTGGGCGGATCGGTTCTCATAACGAGCTGCAACTGAACCGCGCGTCATTAATGAGCTCAGTCAGGAGGACTCTGAGTAACTGTCTGCAAAAACTACATTCTTCATCATTCAACCTCTTGTTATTCATCAGATAAGAGATACGATACAATGTTATGTGAAATAAGTCAGACTAAAATGACAGAAATGTTTGATATATCCTGATGTTTAAGCAGGACTACGACGAAATAAAATATAGAGCTGACAAAATTAAGAGAGAAAACATTTTGACTAAAATCAGATGACTTTTCGGCGACTAAAACTACAACGTTTCGAGTTGTCATCAAATAAAACTGGACCAAAACTATGACTAAAAACGACTAAAATGGGTTTAAAACTGATCAGCATTTTCGTCTGAAGACTCATCATTATGCGACGCATCATTAATGAGCAGTAGGACTCAGGAGGACTCGGAGTAACTGTCTGCAAAGCTGCATTCTTCATCATTCATCCTGTGTTATTCATCAGATAATGACGAGACAAGACTGGATTGACTGAAATGTTCAATATAATCTGATGACTAAAAAAGAACATTTGACACAGGACTAAGATTAAATAAAAAAATAGCTGACAAAATTAAGAGAGAAAACATTTTGACTAAAATCAAATGACTTTTCGGCGATTAAAACTGGACTGAAAGGTTTTGAGTTGTTGTTGACTAAAACTATGAAGGATAAAAATGACTAAAACGTGACTAAAACTAATCAGCATTTTCATTTTAAGACTAACACTAAATCTAAAATAGCCGCCAAAATTTACACCGGCTGCCATCAGCTGTTATCCTGGAAATGTGTCTCCTAATTACAAACCCCAATTCATAAACACAATGAGTTTGAATATGAATAATAACAAGTTCAATTATTGCATGAAAGAGCTGATTTCTCATTAAAATGATGCACCAAATCATCAAATTTAAATGTCAAGCTGAATTTAGAGAGAACATTTTTCCATAATTTTCAAATATTTTATTAACCTGACTAAAATGAAATTTAAAGATATAATATACGGCTTTTTTATGTGTCCTGTAAACACCCTGAACTAGTCACGTATACTGGTGAGAGTTATTTTAGAGAATAAAACCCTTCATAATAAACTCTCCTTCCGTTTTGCTTTGCTTCTTGTACATGTTGCTTCTCCATCTCCTTCCCCTTTCAATCTCCCTCCTCCTCTTCTTCCTCCTCCTCCTCCTCCTCCTCCACCTCTAACCTTTCGTTCTCTCCTCCAGCGGCGGCATTGTTACTTCCCTGCAGGACAAGAGGAAGAAGTGCCAGAACAAGAGGAAGAACCAGATCACAGACTCTTCTGAGCTGAAAAACTTTCACTGCAAAAAGTTCAGACAGGTCAGTTCACCTGCAGGCGGCCGCGCTGCCATCGCATCATCACATCACATTTACTTTAGACAAGAACATACTGAATTTTCAGCCTCTGAAATATACCGTAGGACAGCTGGGATCCGAACATGTTTCTGTCTATTTACTGCTCCTAAACATTGATCAGACAGAGGACGGCTCTCTGATGGTTTCCTGTAGGTGGAACTCTTTGTTAAGACACATTTCTTCCTGTGTAACGAAGGTTATTTTCTTGGAAATAACAACCTAATGTTGTTTTTTTTCTTTGTAGAAAAGACATTTTCTTCTGGAAAAGTCCAACCTGACTCTGTTCTTTTCCTAGAACAGCAGTGGAAGTAAACGATATGATCCAGTCACTTTAGTGCTGGAAGATAAAACTGTCTAATAACACCAACGTTCATTAATGATTTATTATGAATTATTCAGAAGTCCTCACTTCCATTCTATAAAGGAAATAAACCCATCTGAGCATAGAAATAGAACAGGAGTAGAACGGACATTGGAACGGTTTGTCGTGGTTATTTGACTCGATCAAAAGAAAATGTTGATTGTTGTTATGGTCGTCTGTCGGGCCGTAAAGTTTTACTAGTTAAAGGCTCATTAAGTGTCCAACGGACACCGGTAGAAACTTGAGATGAACAGCTGTAGCCTATTATAACGAGGGCTGTCCTCAACCAAAGAAATTCTTAGTCGACTAAATAGTTAATTTAATCAACTAATGGATTAGTTTAAATCTGGTGTTTACCAGAGAAGTTTCTTAGAAATAAGTTAACAGCTTGAAAAAAAACAACGACTAACGGAGAATATCCTGAATCCTGTTCTGTCTTTGTACAAGGATCAATTGTGAATGATTTAAAGTGAGTCACACTCATCACGATGTCGTAGCGCCACCTACATATGCATCAAAGTTTGCAGGAAATCCAGTCGGACGGTCCTCAACCAAAGAAATCCTTATTCAACAAACATTGTCAATTAATCGATTAGATGATTTAATCAACAGATCTGTAAAACGGAGTTTCTCCACAAAGAATCTCACAAAAGCACCACTTTAAATCTGTTTACCAGAGATGTGCTTAGAAGTTTCTTAGAATCAGTCATTCAGCATGAAAAAAAGCATAAAAAACTGACTAATCGACTAAAGAAATCTTAGTCAACTTAGACCAAAACGACTGATTAGTCGACTGATCGAGGTTGCAGCCCTGATTATAACCAATTATATATACATCTAATCACTTCACATCATCAAAGTCACACAATAACAGAAACTAATTAACCGATTGATGCAGTGGTAGACCAGCAATCCCCACTCTGAGAGGTAAAATGACTGTTTTTGTGAATGGAGTCTGGTGGCGTTGGAGAGAGCCATAGATAACGGCTTCAGTTCCCCGTCAGAAAGGGCTGTCTGACGGCGAAGTAAAGCGGTGAAAATATTCTAAATACTGCGTACACTTAAACCGATATTTATGTTTTTAGGTGGCTAAAATACGTTTTTGCTTGCGGTAGATAATAAACTGACATACAACCCCCCTTCAGAACGTTAGTTACTGCTAAACCTCTCCTCAGTGGGTCCGCGTCGCCACAGTTTAGTTTAGTTTATGCGGAAATTATCCCGCTACACCGGTCGCTATGGTAACGACACACATAAAAGTGACCTCTTGTTCTTTAGGATTCTGTAAAAATAATTAATTTGCTGCTTTTTTAGCATTTTTAATGTTTTTATATTAAAAGCACAACAAAATAAAAGATGATTAATAACCTGGTTTCTATCCAGCAGTTTATTACAGCTGAGTTTCAGCACATCATGATCTTTATGATCATATTCATACTGATTATATCTATTATCTCACAGTGATGGACTTTTACGTATTATGTTTTATGTCTTATGTCGTGTATTTATTGTCATGTGGTTGTTTTTTGTCTCCCTGCCCCGGGACAACAGATGCAAATTAGCTTCTAGCTGCAAAAATAAATGATAAATTAATTAAATCAAATATATATAATGTTGGCAACAGAAGTCTCACGGAATTAAAGTTACTTAAATACTAATCACACAGATGAAGTCTTCGTGTCCTGGGTGGAAGGAGACGGTGGACACCTGCTGGTGAATTAGTCGTCTCCATCAGCTGCTCTGGCAGAACGCCACGACTCACCGGTTGGTGTTCTGCCAGAGAAGCTGAGTGCTTTCACCCGCCGCAGCCAAAACGTCCCTTTTAGCTATTTTAGAGTCGGTAATATAACATCAGCCTCTTGGAGGATTGTTATTTATGTTATTATTGTCTTTTCTTTTTAAAGGGAGTATGTACACATGGAGAGAAATGCTGCTACGCCCACGACCCGGTGCAGACGGACGAAGAGAAGATGGAGTGACAGATTCTGTCTCTTAACTTAGTCGTTGTTTTGTTTTTTTAATTAATTTTATTTCTGGAGTTTGAATGTGTTAGAGCAGCCTGGATGAAGTGAGTATGATGACCTGCAATCAGAGACTATTTGGATAGTTTAGGGACTAAAACCTAGAAACTGTTAATACGCAGCAGAACTAGTTTTACACCAGAGCTTTTTTTTTGTTTTAGCTTCCTTTGTTATTTCGGTCCAATAAAGTCTCACGCTGACTTTACATGTGTTCTTTTGGTAGACGTTCAACAGGTGGTGAGTGTTAGTCTTAATCACCATGATGTTAGTGTGACAGTCGTCCCTTTCACACATGCAGTTCAGGAATATATCCTACATGGGCTCATGTGTGAACGGGAGCAGGAGGATCGATATTCAGGGAACTCTGAACCGCCACCTCAAGACCTCGTTAACATTTCAGGGAGAATGTCGGTACGGCTGTGTTGTGAATGAAAGCAGTAACATTGCAGGGACCAGCAGCACGTAAAGGGTTACGTCCGTCTGACGGAAGACGCTTTCACGTGGAGCGAGTGACTGAACCAATCACAAGACTCCGCTGATGATGTATTTGAATCCGTGACTTGTTTACGGTTTAGCATTTACAGCAGTGCTGTCGCGGTGATTTGATAACTAACAAACAATAGAGCGCTCCAGGGATGATGTATTTTTGTAGGTCGACCAGGAAGTTAGCGTCGCCCTGGTTCCCTCCGCTAACAGCCAACGAGATCGTTCCATCGGGTTTTGGATTATTGCAGAAAATCAGCTCTGTGGCAAAGACACGTTTATGATTCTTACACGTTTTGTTCAGCAAGAAAATCTCCACAAATGAACGTCACTTTATGATTTTTGAAGTGTGAATGCAATCACCAGAAGTAAGAAGCTAACGTTGGGCTATAAACAAACTACACTACGGTCACAGGAGGCTGTAAAGGAGGACGAGTCGGCGTGATGACGTTTAGTCGTCTCATTTAGCCACTTGTTGGCAACCACCTTTTTTGAGACACGTAAAAGCTTCTAAATTCACCAGTGGGGTATTTACTGATGTATTTTATGTCGTAGAAAACGTGAAAGCGTCCTCAGCTTGTGTTAACCACAGACCTTATTTCAGACATCTAACTAAAAACCCGTTGACTTCCAGTTGAGGGAACAGGAAGTGCTAAAATACTAACTAATTTCTGGGTTTTAGGACTCATTCCTGCAGCTCTCTATACAATTTCTTGTTTGCAAACAAGCTCCTTTTTTCAAGAAAGGCTGCTAACTGATAAGAGATGTCTTCCCCCCCACCGTGTGCACGTACATCTGGCATTGCCACGTCTAAAATCATCTTAACGTTTTTTGTTGAAGACGTCTTTAGGGAGAAAACGGGATGTCGGTGGATGTGTAGCTGTAACATTAACATGCAGGTTGACACAATGTAAGAAGAATAGACTTTATTATCAGCTGCTTGGTGATCAGTATAAAATCATGTTCATACTATATACACATATTGGCAGAAATACAAAGGTTACACGTATTGCACGGAAGTTGGCACCAGTTTTGTGTACAGAAAATGTCTTTAAGGATTTGTGTGATTGGAAGTGTTAAAAGAAATCAGATAGAAAATGTGTGAAAAAGTCTGAAAAAAAACCTGTTTTGAGAAGGATTTAGTATTACTGATGTGTGCAGTGTTCTTTCTCTCAAAGGAGAAACATTCATTCAGCGTCACTAAATGGCAAATAGTCATCTTCTCTTTCTTCTGTCTGGACCGCCGTGAGGAAGATATGGCGTTGATATGATTTATCATTGTGTTGTCTCATCGCTGCGTTCACACTCAGAATCAAGGCCACTCGTTCTTTTAATCCCTTTTACAGCCGTCCTCGCTTGATCGAATCAATCACAAGCGAGAGGCCACAGGACGTTTGATTAAAACTGCATCGCTGCAGCGTCTTGTAAAAGCGGAGGCGTGTGATCGTCTATCTGAGGCTGACCCTGAGCAGGAAGGTTCGGATCTCCATCGGCCTCAAGGTTACCTCCCATGCCGACGGGTCTAGGAACTTCTTCGGCAGCGGCGGCTTCCCATCTGGAAAATAGAGAGAAAAAATATATATACACTGATCAGTCATAACATTCAGACCACTGACAGGGGAGGTGAATAACATTGATTATCTGGTTACCATGGCACCTGGCAGTGGGGGGGATATATTAGACAGCAAGTGAACATTTTGAACTTTGTGTTGGAAGCAGAAAAAATGGGCCAGCGTCAGGATGTGAGGGACTTTGACAAGGGCCAAATAGTGCTGACTAGACGACCGGGTCAGAGCATCTCCAGAACTGCAGCTCTTGTGGGATGTTCCCGGTCTGCAGTGGTCCGGGGAAGGAGAACCGGTGAATCAGCGACAGGGTCAGACCCGAGGCTCATTGATGCACGTGGGGAGTGAAGGGTGGCCCGTGTTGTCTGATCCAATAGAAGAGCTACTGGAGCTCAAACTGCTGAAAAAGTGATTGCTAGTTCTGATAGAAAGCTGTCAGAACACACAGTGAGGAGCAGTTTGTTGCGTATGGGGCTGCGTAGCCGCAGACCGGTCAGTGTGACCCATGCTGACCCGTGTCCACCGCCAAAAGCGCCTTCAAAGGGCACGTGAGCATCAGAACTGGATCACGGAGCAATGGAAGAAGGTGGCCCGGTCTGATGAATCACGTTTTCTTTTACATCATGTGGATATCAACGAGTTGGAGGTGTTGACTCGGCCTCCAAATTCTCCAGATCTCAATCCGATCGAGCATCTGTGGGATGTGCTGGACAAACAAGTCCGATCCACGGAGGCCCCACCTCACAACTTACAGGACTTAAAGGATCTGCTACTGACAGCTTGGTGCCAGATACCACAGCGGACCTTCAGAGGTCTGGTGGAGTCCATGCCTCCACGGGTCAGGGGGGGACCTACTCCATATTAGGCAGGTGGTCATAATGTTCTGGCTGATCGGTGTAAATTGAGGTCACAATTTACTAATTTGTGCGTAATTGTGGCTTGACAGCGTGCAACATCCCTCCAGTTGCAGCCTGCAGCAAGGTGCGCTGTGCTCGCTCTCTGTATGTTCTTATCTTGTGCGCTCTACGGAGGCCACGAAATATGTCTCTGTGTGCACAAATTACTAAAATGTGGCCTCAACATCGATTTTTTTCTCTCTACGGCTCCGTAAATATGTCATCCTGGAATAAACTTCAGTTCTCAGATCAGCGGTTGTAAGAAACCAGCAGTAAAAAGGTCAAACGTCACAGAAATTCAAAAAGGTAGAAACTTAGCGACGGCAACGGGAACGTGAAATTCATTAATTCTACCTCGTCTTGCTGAGTCTCTAAAAACACCCCACAGTTTACTATTAAATCTCTGAGCCATAACAATGCAGTTATGACTCATTATACTACACTGCCTGCCTGATTGGTCCCTGCAGGGAAATAAGTCTTTACAGTTAAGTCGACTGTAATGGAGCGGTGATTACCCCCCTCGCAGAATTAAACAGCGTCGGTGGGATTTCTGTATTCTCCTCTCTTCAATCCATCTACTGCTGAAACTGAACACGACCCTCAACCAGCAGCCAAGTGGTCCATCAGTGACTGGCAGCTAACCAGCGGCAGCTTCCTGCCAGAGAGCCGACACACACGCCAGACAAATTCACCAGCGTTTGGCGGCCTGGTGTTCAGAACTGGTGAGTGTCAAACTGCTTTTTGGAGGACAGGTTCTCCTCTGGTGTCTTTTCCTTCTCTAACGGGGTTAAAGGAGCTGAAGTGATCTTTGGAAATATAGCGAGACATCTCAACAACTACGGGAAAGACTGTCACAAAACTTAATATACACGACCCCCAGAGGAAGAGTCCGTCACATGTCACACATTTTACCAAACAAAATTGTCATGATGAGTCCTCGAGTGCTGTTTGACACCTCGTGTGGACGCGGCACGTTATGATGCTCTCTCCCAATAAACTACGGCGTTGAGCCTGCTATCTCCACGCATTACGCACCGCCTCTCCGGCAGTGCCCGGCTGCATATCTGTGCGTAATGCAGCCTGCGGAGGCTTCCTCTCGGCCGGAGCCTCGCAAAGGTTGCGCTCTGTCATGAGCAACGGCGACGGGGGCTCTTTTGGCTCGTCTCCATGACACGACTCGGGAAGGACAGCCAGACATGTCTCTGTTCTCGGCTGAGATGGACGGCATCAGAGCGCTGCAACATGTGTCTTTCCGTTTAAATTAAAAGGATGTTGTTGCATGTTTGTAACCCTGCGGGGTTAAAAGAAAAACCAGGAATATCTAAATAGCATAATTGAAAATCGAATACGAGCAGTCGAATATTGTGGTCCAGCCCTATTTTCTAGTAACCCTCCCTGATCTTTCCTCTAGTGCTACCAACAGGACACAATGTCCTCTTCTACACAACAAATATCAAAACTTAGAGGGCGAATGTCCAAGAAATCTGACCCCACTCCTGCACTTCCCTCTGGTGACACCTTTAAAACAATCTAAATATCAGATATCCATTCATGTAATTCACTGGAAAGACTGAATAGAACTTGTGTTCAGGTCTTCACTGTTATCGCACTTCTCCTGTTTACATCATAAATAATAATCCAAACTTTAAAAATAACAAATTGATTTAGTTTTCCTCTCAGAAAAAAAAGAAAAACTGAGACATACACCAACAGTATAATTTAAAAAAAGGTTTTCTTACACCCCTAAAAAAACAAGAATGGCCTCGCGACCTGTGAAGCTTTGGCGACCCCTAGTGGCCCCATTGGGTTCGGGTATCAGTATACCAATATCATTTAAGGTTTTTGTTGCATGCCACAGTTTGACAAGTTTCCACTTTAACAAACAAAACCACAATCCTATAATGTGAAACATTTTCTAAACACAAGCAGCCCAAATAAAATCGTCTTAAATACGCCTCTGACAGTCGAGGCCAGTTCTGAGTACTTGACAGTTCTCCATACTTGTTGCTATGGAGACATTTCAGTCTGTACCAAAACAAAAAGGATTGACACCGAGCCCGGCTCCAGTGGTGGGCTACACTTCAGGGAGAAGCTTTGAATCTGGGATGATCTGTGCTCATTACATGTCTCTCCAGACCAAACTGACTTGTTGCATGTTCAGAGCGACTGTATTGAAGTTCATGACAGGTGTAGGTGTGCTGTACCGGTCTGTGGTGTCCAAGGAAAACGTTTCATCTCATCTTTCCACTGATTGGCCGACAGGTTCAGTTCAGACATGCCCAGCACGTCCAGAGTGGAAAACAGCTTCTACAGTTGTACACAAAGCAGTTATAGTAAATTAGATTTACATTTCATTATATTTACTTTATTTGACTTAAACAGTAAATTACCCATCTATATAATGTCCACACAACACAACAAAAAGTATAAGAAGCGTCTCTGACCTGCAGGTTGACGGTGACGGGCTGTGAGTTCACTTTGCTCTCCCAGATCTGGAACTGATGCTCCAGTCTCAGCAGCACCGAGTCTTCGTCCCACTGGGTCAGTGTGAGCAGGTGGACAGCAGGGGGCAGCGCAGCCTGCAGCCCAGAGAACTACAGACACACACACAGACATACAGAGGAAGACAGCTGACTTACTGTAACTCTGGATGGTTCATTCAGACCATCCCGCTGGATTAAAACATTTAAACGTTGCCTGTGACGTTTGGTTTTGACTGATCTGTCTGAGGACTGTCACATTAATTACGGGGCATCATTTCTCTGTAATTAGTACGACGTTGACACGATGTGCTTCTAATTATTACAAGCTCTGAAGACATGTCAGCACAACTAGAGCTTAAAAACAACAACAGCTCAGCTCTGCTCTCTCACCTGAGAGTTTGTGAAATGAGGACGAATGTCTGAAAATGCAAACATGTAGAAAACAGGAGAGAAACGGAGCACAGACACGTTAATGACCCAAACGGGTCGGAGACTGACCGACAGCAGAAACATTCAGGTTTACAATTCTGCTCAAAGCTATAATCACCTTTCACTAAGACTGAAACAAACTAGTTTAAGTTGGCAGAAGTAACCTTAACCGTAAATAGTGTGTCATAACATGTCATAAAAAAACATAGGCTGTATATAAGAAGTGGACGTAGTCACCGTGACATCACCCGTTGGTTTGAGGACTGACAAATCTACCCACCAGGGTTTAGATTCTGACCTCTCATATAAGTCCTGTCCTGTGATATCTGTACTGCAGCTACAGAGTAAAATGCATCCCACTGCTCCTTCTCACTCACCTCCAGTTGAGTGTTCGGGTGCAGATCTCCGTCAGTGAAGGTCAGCAGCGGCTGCAGCACCACCTCCTGGGCCAGCGGGCGGTGAGCGTCGGCCGCGCTGGGCGGGCGGTCCAGGGAGAGCAGGAGGCGGCCTCGGACCACCAGCCCCTCTGGGAAGATGCTGGAGGTCTCGTTGAGAGGCTCGGCGACGCCGCGGACGTCATCGTACAACAGCCGGCGGTGGAGCTGAGGAGGAGGAGGAGGAGTTAAGAGGGAGAGACTCGGTGTGTGTGTGTGGATTAGCCTGCAGTGTGTGGTGTGTGTGTGTCACCATGATCTCCAGAGAGCCGTTCTGGATGCTGCCTCCTCCTTGAGAGCGATCCGTCACCACAGTGAGCTGGTCCTCGTCATCCTGAAAACACACAACACATCCAATCCAAATGTATTCATAAAGCGCATTTAAAAACACCACAAGTTGACCAAAGTGCTGCACAATTAAACGTAAAATCAACTCAATAAAACACAAAGAGCAATTTAAAACCAACAGGACATTAAGATAATAAAAGCGTTAAGACCAATAGGAAAGGAAAAAGGATTTAAAAAAGCCAAAAGCCGAGGAATAAAAGTGTGTTTTGTGGTTTGATTTAAAAGCAGGCAGTGTGGGGGACAGTCCAACATGTGGAGGCAGAGCGCTCCAGAGCTGGAAAGGCTCGGTCACCTCTGACCTTCAACTTTGACCTTGGGACAGTCAGAAGCAACTGCTCAGTGGATCTGAGTGTCCTTGATAAAAGATGTGGTTTTAAAAAGGTCTGAGAGAGAAGTTGGAGCTTACCCATTTAACGATTTATGTATTAATGATGAAAATCAATCTTAAAAACACACAAGGAGCTGGTGAAGAGAAGCCAGAATCGGGGAGATGTGTTCACGTTTATGTGAACCGGTTAAAAGACGAACAAGCTGCAGGCGAGACAAAGAGGCTCGGCTAACACCGACACCGGTGAAGTGCATCACAATAGTCAAAGACGTGTGGTGATAAAAGCACGCGTTACCTTTTCAAAATCATTAAAAGATAAAAAGAAAAAGGACTTAACCCTGGATAAAAGCCGCAGTTGGAAAAAGCCCAGTGAACCAACATATCACACAAAAAACTTCAACTAGCCAGAGAGAGGAGCAAAAACACTGGACAAAACAAAAGCTTCTAGTTCCTCTTAAAAGGTGGATTATTTCAGAAAACCCTTTCACACCTTGATGAAAGCACGGGAGTTGATGGGGTAGTAGTTTCCAGCAATGGGCTCCGACTGCCTCAGCTTCCAAGTGGGACGGAAATCTTTCCTTTAGATAAAAAACAACGACACACATTTCATTTAAAATACTGTAATTAACATGTGACAAATTTTAGTTACAACATATTTAAAAAAAAATCAGTTTGTCTCACTTCCTCTGCAGCATCTCTCTGCCGTTGGAATCGGTGTAGAAATATTCAGAGGTTTTGATGCTGGTGTCGAGACGAGTGATCACCTCCTTCCCCAGGTCGTCACTAATGGAGAGAGGAAGAGACGTAGTCAAGCCAAGTGTGTTGGAGAGCTACGGTGGCCGATGCGATAACGTTAATGTCTGTCTCTAGAGCCGGTGGTTGTAAAAGTAGCGTAGGTCATTTGGAGCAGAGCCAGTGCGTAGAGTGTGTGTGTGTGTGTACGTGGGAAGTGAGTGGTGAAGCAAGAGAGAGAGAGCGGTGGCGACAGGAGCGAGTAACGTTATTCGATAAGCAGGAAACGTTACTGTAGATGTAGACATAACCCGCTCATTCTTAGGTAACGAAAACAACGATTCTTATTACCAGGTGATTATACACTAAAGAAAACAGTTATTAATATTATAAATCAATAGATCCCCCTAAATGTTACACACTGGTCCTGAAAAGATATACTGTATACGGTGTCACTGTATTCGTGATAAACACACACACACACACACACTCACTCGATGGGCAGCGGTCCGACGGTCCACTCCAGCTCCAGAGCTCTGCTGTCGGCGTAGAGACGAACCACCTGAGACACCCAAGGAGAAAACCACTGCCTCACCTCCTGCACCACGGGGGTCTGGACGGGAGACGGATGCAAAAGAAATTAATATTTGTTTTAATATTTACACTGTAATTGTGCATCACTAAGGACATTTTTGGCTTTTTAATTTGTAATTTTTCGATAATTTTTATGACATAACTTTTTTTTTTTTTTTACAATTTTATATGAATTTTTTTTTTACATTTTTATACTATGACTTTTTTTTTTACATTTTTATATTACTTTTTTTTAACTTTTGTATGGCATACTATGACTTCTTTTTTTTTTTTTTTACATTTTTATGACTTTTTTATTTTTATACTATGACTTTTTTTATTACATTTTTATGACATACTATGACTTTTTTATTTTTCACATTTTATGACATACTATGACTTTTTTTATTTTTTACATTTTTATGACATACTATGACTTTTTTTTCTTTACAATTTTATATGACTTTTTTTTAATATGACTTTTTTTAAAAAAATTTTTTTTAACTTTTTGCAATTTTGCGAGCGTTTCAACTGTGTTGTGTGCATATGGCATAAATGTGAGTTGTTTTTTTTCAAATTTTGTTAGTTCAACCTAAGACTTATAGGAGCTGTCCTATAAGTCTATAATGAACATCCAGAATACAGACCCTTAAGAACAAAAATGTCCTCACTGAAACCACAATGTTTGATCACATGGACATTACTGCATAAAATAATGCATTCTGTTATATCAGGCTTTCAATCTAAAGCCCTGGATTCAAAATTTTACTTTTTACTATGTTCCACCAGATTGAGTCATTTTCTTATGTTTGTGCTATTTTCCTGGTTTCCTGCACAAATAAATAATAATGCATCAACACCAATGTTGTTGCTAATCACAGACATATCCCAGACTAGCATTTAGTATTAAAAAAAACACAGTGGTGTTATGTAAACAAACATTTAAAAGGTTAAAAAAGTGGAAAATAATAATAATATATAGTATTTCATAGCAGTTTTAGGAAGGAGACTTTTTAAATATATATCTGACAATGCACAAAAATAAAAATGCATCAAAATCAATGTTTCTAATCAGTGACATATATAACAGACTGTGAAAAAAATCCCCCTAACATTTAATATACAGAAAATAATTCATTTTTTGGTGTTTATTTTGTGGCGGTACTGAGTTCCCCAGACTTTAGTTGTTCAGTCAGAAGACTGAAAAACAGTTCCCATCCACATAATAATATAAAATAAAATGCCTTCTTAATAATAATAATGAACAAATGCCTCTATAATAACAAACAATTAAGGAAACTGAAATATTGGTTTGTGTTTTTCCTTTTACCCTCCTTTAAAGTTTTCCCAAATAAAATACACTAAAAGAAATGGGTATAAAGGGTTTCATTGAAAATCAACAAATGAATAGAATACAAAAATACAGCCTGCAGGCGTTAGGCTATTGTAAGGCAAGCCAGATCGTTGCACAAATAGTACCTAAACGTCCCAGTGCAGGTAACCTAATTGGTTGGCACTTAACTTGTTTCCCCAACTAGGAGTCAACACTCTCAACAAACAAAACACAAAGATCACAGAATCCCAAAAGGGCCCAAAACAGACCAGAGTTTCTGGTAAAGCTGATAACACATGTTGCATTGAGTGAAGGAGAGATCAGAATGACACTGGGTGTGCAGTTTCCCTCCTCTTTTAAGCCCTACAGAAAGGGCGTCGTTACACCCTGATTGGCCAAGAGGGGAATGCACCAAGCTGCTCTCAACTATCATTTAAGAGCCAGTCCCCACACCCTGCGCAACAGGTGAACTGAATAACCCTCTAATCACTCAGCAACTCAACCAAAAAAACACCAGGGAAAAGGGAAACAACAGCAAGCACCAGAGAATTGGCAGCTGCCACAATTTAATAAAACTAGAATTACCGCCTCACAGTTAAACGCCTCCACCAACCAGTCAAGTTGCAGTTTACATCACTGTCTGACATGTGACACTAATATATTCATGAATAAATAGAATAAACCAATTTCAAAATAAAGCTGCATAATCAATTCAATTAATTGTGTTTTTTTTAATGAAACCTCACCTTTAAGGATGTCAGGTTTGTGAGTTTAAAAGAGATATAAAAGGAATCACGCTCGCTCTCTACCTGAATGCTCTCCGTCTTGGTCGTCTTGCTGATGATGAACGGCGTGGAGGAGTTGGGTCTGAAGATGTAGGCACCTGACATCTGGTCACTCAGCGAGTTGTTACCGTCACTGGCGTTGTACCTGGAACACACAAACACCCGACACGTAACGAACGGTAGGAAAGCAAAAGGCCCGCTCTCTTACACACAATGGTCTGCAGGTGTTTCGGCTCAAACGTGGAGTTTCAAAATGTTTGTGTGCTCTTCTGTCAGAAACACTAACCAGTAGAAGTTCTGGGTCAGTTTGATGGTCTGTTTGGTCTCCAGGTTGCTGAGGCTGCTCAAGAGGCCGGTGTCGGGGTCAAAGGTCACTTGTAGGAACTGGAGCACGAGGACACACAAATACTCAGTTTTCAGAGGACAATACAGATGTTCTCTGTCTTAGAAAATGCATACAGGTACAATAAACACAGGATTAGCCCTTTAGTTAGGTGCTCTTTCAAGGAAATTCATAAACCAAAGACTGTTTATAAAGATGGACGACATGACAGCTCCCCAAAACATCTGGATCGCCCCCTGGTGGCTGGCTGCAGTATAGGTCATAAACCCCGCCTCCTCCATGTTAGCGGATGGGACAAACTAAAAAGTCAAAGTACACGTGAAATAAATTCTTCTCAAAGATGGTTTCTGTCATTTTAGGTAGTTCTCATCACGCTGATGTTTGTTCAAGTGTTTATTTTACTGATCAGTTTGGTTTTAATTAGTTATTTGATGCTATAAAAAGGGGCTGAGACGTTATGATTGACAGCCGCTCTGAGCAAAGGAGTCGCAGTCGGAGGCTCTGACGAGAGAGGAGACGCATCTTTAACTTTCCATAACCGTTTCTATTCAACACAAAGATGGATATAGTTCTGGATGTACTCGTGATGTCACCACTGATGTTAACCATGTTGTTCCTGTCTGTGAAGCATGATGTACTCATTTCCCATGATGCAGCACAAAGTGTGTGGTAACGCTGTGGTGAGACCTTGTTCTGGATGGTGGTGGGCGTGCGGCGCCGCGTGGAGGCAGGTGGAGGCCCGTCCTGAAGCAGGGACACGGAGTAGGTGGTGAAGCCCAGTGGAGGAGCCCGGACCTGGAACAGCAGCTCGTTGACGGCGAAGCCTCGGTTTCTCCTCACGTCCCGGGTGGCCGTGGACACCGGAACCACCTGGAACACAAACACAAGAGAAGAAGATGTTAGAGAAGGGACAGAAAATGTTTTAAAGTCTTCAAAGAAACACACAACGGCTGCAGCATTATGGCTGAAAATGGTCAACTGTTTACCAGGGTTACCATGATGCATGGAAACCCTGCACGCACACACACACACACTGACCTGGCAGTCCACAGATTTGCCGTCAGCATCCGATACGGCGTATGACGTCCCGTTCACCGGCAGCCTGACCGGCCAGGTGACGGGGCGAGCGAGAGGGTTGTACACATTGACTGAGAACTGAGAGAGAGAGAGAGAGAGAGAAGAGCAAAGGTTAATTGTTTTCTGCTATTTTCTTGATTTTAGGAATTGTTCTTTGTCTTTATAATCTCATTATTACTTGATGCTTTGGCAATATTATAATATATTGTCCATATATATATATATATATATATAAGGAACTTTTAAGGACAATGACAGCAAGTGAAGCTGTGTGTGTGTGTGTGTGTGTGTGTGTGTGTGTGTGTGTGTGTGTGTGTGTGTGTGTGTCACCTTTTTGCTGGCCTCGGTGAGAGGACACACACTGATGTTGAGGTTGTCACAGTAGATTCGTTCAGCAGACGAGCCGCTCAGAGCAGCCAGACTGTTACTGACCAGAACCTGAGAGACACATGAGAGAGGCAGAACAACTCAGAGAGAGCAGGTGTGTTACGAGGTTAGTCCTCCATTATAATATCTTTAAACAAACTATGGACATAAAACACACAATAAGTAGTTTCAGCTATTTGTTTGATAAAAAGTTACACCCCAGGAGGCTTGATAAGTCCCATAATACACATTTGTGAACTATTTTAGCATTTTTTGGAGTCTTTACTGATTTTCACCAAATGCCTAATGAAATTTCTAACAATTATAAATAAATAAAATTATACAATGGCCACAGAAAACGTAAAGTAATTATTATCCCAAGCTTGACAAAAAAAGTTTCCATATAAAAAGTATATTTTACTAAAATATGACTTAAAAAAACCCAATTAAATTGCCATAAAAGCTGGATAATCCAACTCATTATTAAATAAAAGAGTTTTTGCAGATTGGAGGCTAATCAGAATCGTCTCCATCACGTGTCTGACAAGAGCAAACCTCGTTGTGGACGGGGTTATTATTGTAAACTAAAACTGAAAATAAAACAAAAATAAGCAGAAACGATATAAAAAACGAATGAAAAATAAATAAAAAATTAACGGAAATGAATTTCAGTTTGAGTTTTTTAAAGCTCTATTATATGACCAACTACATAAAAAAAGGAGAAAGCATGAATTTCCGTCAACTCTTGTGACGTTGAACCACAGAACCTGAACTTGACCTTCAAGGAGACGGCGCCATGTCGCTATTGCTTCACTAAAGTAGCGCGAAGATTAAACATTATGTCCATTCCTACACAGTTCTCCAGTCATGTTTATGTATATATCTATATGATATATATCTATATCAAACACACTCTGAAAACTAACTAAAATGAAAGTAAATCTAAATGAAAAATAGGTTTAATAGACATTTACAGCTGATCCAAACGACCAGTTTTTATTGGAAACAAACAGGATTGTGTGGAACAACATGACGCCGTGTGAAGCTTGAACTACCTGACAGTGTTGCCAGCCGTTGGCGAGCCTCCTGGCGTAGTCGTTCGCTACGTGTTGCTTCTCCGTGCCCGACACTGCGTCATGGTGCTGAGCCACCGCCATCGCTTTCTCTGACAACCACAGCACAAACACGTTCCTGTCAGTCAGTCAGTCCTCTGTCTGGTCTCCAGTCATGTTTATTGATATTAATTATCATGATAGTCAGTTAGGATGTACAGTATGTGGTGATCCAAGTAATGAAAACTAAATCTCACTCAGGGTCTGGCTGTCCCCCTTCCCAAAGGGTCCGTTCCTGGAGACCGGACCACCAAGGATCTCCAGCTGGTTACAGGTCTGTAAATAAACAACGCAACACATTTACAACAGACCGACTGTCAGACGGAGTTAATACAACACTGAGAACAGATGTTGTGGTCCCAGAGGATGAATCCGACTGACTTTGGTGACCCGTTGATGAATGTCATCAGCAGGTGGAAAAAAGGACGTTGGTCGCAGCATTATACTATGACTTTTTAGATAACATTTTTTAAATTACATTTTTATGACATGACTTTTTTCCAGACATATTAAACTATGATTAGTTTTTTTACATTAATTATGACATACTATGACTTTTTTACTCTTTTTCATTTCTACATTTTTATGACATGATTTGTTTTTTTTTTTACAATTCTATGAGACATACTATGACTTTTTATATTTTCATGGTATACTATATTTTTTTTTACATTTTTATGACATACTACATTTTTCTAATATGACTTTTCTTTGTTTTTATATTTTAATGACATACTATGACTTTTTTTTTTTACATTTTTATACCATGACTTTTTTCTTTACATTTTTCTAATATGACTTTTCTTTGTTTTTACATTTTTATGAAATAATATGACATTTCTATACTTTGACTTTCTTTTACATTTTTATACTATGACTTTTTTTTCTATGAATTTTTTTTTTTTTACTTTTTTTTATACTATGACTTTTTTTTTTTTTTTACATTTTTATACCATGACATTTTGTTTTTACATTTTTAAACTATGACTTTTTTTTTTTTTAACTTTTTTTTATACTATGACTTTTTTTTTATGACTTTTTTTTTTTTACTACTATGACTTTTTTTTTACTTTTTTTTTCTGACTTTTTTTTTTTTATACTATGACTTTTTTTTTTACTTTTTTTTTCTATAACTTTTTTTTTTTTTACTTTTTTTTATACTATGACTTTTTTTTTTTTTTTTTTTTTTTAAATACTGACTTTTTTTTTTTTTACTTTTTTTTATACTATGACTTTTTTTTTTTTTTTTTTTTTTTTTTTTTAATACTGACTTTTTTTTTTCCATTTTTTTTCTATGACTTTTTTTTTTTTTTCCATTTTTATACTATGACTTTTTTTTTTTTTACTTTTTTTTTTCTGACTTTTCTTTTTTTTTTATACTATGACTTTTTTTTTTTTTTTACTTTTTTTTTCTATGACTTTTTTTTTTTTTACTTTTTTATACCATGACATTTTGTTTTTACATTTTTATACTATGACTTTTTTTTTTTTACTTTTTTTTTCTGACTTTTTTTTTTTTTTTCCATTTTTATACCATGACATTTTGTTTTTCCATTTTTATACTATGACTTTTTTTTTTTTACTTTTTTTTTCTGACTTTTTTTTTTTTTTATACTATGACTTTTTTTTTTTTTTACTTTTTTTTTCTGACTTTTTTTTTTTTTACATTTTTATACCATGACATTTTGTTTTTTCCATTTTTATACTATGACTATTTTTTTTTTACTTTTTTTTTCTATGACTTTTTTTTTTTTACTTTTTTTTATACTATGACTTTTTTTTTTTTTTTTTTTTTAATACTGACTTTTTTATTTTACTTTTTTTTTCTATGACTTTTTTTTTTTTCCATTTTTATACCATGACATTTTGTTTTTACATTTTTATACTGACTTTTTTTTTTTTTACTTTTTTTTTCTGACTTTTTTTTTTTTTTTTATACTATGACTTTTTTTTTTTTTTACTTTTTTTTTCTGACTTTTTTTTTTTTTACTTTTTTATACCATGACATTTTGTTTTTACATTTTTATACTATGACTTTTTTTTTTTTTACTTTTTTTTTCTGACTTTTTTTTTTTTTTACATTTTTATACCATGACATTTTTTTTTCTTTTTTTATACTAATTTTGTTTTTTTTACTTTTTTTTTCTGACTTTTTTTTGTTTTCACATTTTATACTATGATTTTGTTTTTTTATATATATTTTTATACAATGACTTTTTTTTTTTTCTACATTTTTATACTTTGATTTTGTTTTTTTACAATTTTACACCATGACTTTTTTGTTTTACACTAATACTATCACTTTTTTGTTTTACATTTTTATACTATGACTTTTATTTTTTTACTTTTTTTTTTTTTTTTACATTTTTATACTAGCCATGTATTTAAATAGCGTCTGTCGATGACATTTTCACTACACACCTACCAGAACAAAGTAAAGAGACACTCCATACCAACTCAACAAGACCTCACAGTTCATGTCAGGGATTTACTGTGAAAACAACAAAGTCCTACAGCCCTACTCTACATACTTTTTTAGTTATGACTTTTAAAAGTTTTTTTTTAAGTTTGTGTATTCTACGGTGTAAGCCTCACTAATTTCTTATTTTTCACTGGATTTGGTTAAAATTTGTACCAAACATCCAAGAAACCCTGACGGATAAACATGCAACATGTATTGATATAGTTTTATTGCATACATGCATTAATAACTTAGTTACATATTAGTTGTTGAATGTTTTACAGTCATCAAATTAATAAAAACAAATATCGTTTTTACCCGAACGAAGAATCTTTAATTTTCAAAAGTTAATACGTCCACTAGTTTTCACTTTCTTGCAACCAAATTTTGATTCTGTGTAGTATTAATATATTTCTATCACATTTAGAAATGTTATTCATTCCTGCATAAAAAAAACGAGTGCCACAGATCTCGCAACATATAGCTTCTGAGCTGAAAACCCACTTCTTAAGATATTTTTTGAATATATATTTTCCCAAGAAAGATAATTTTGATTTCTTTGAAACTTTTTACAGGAAAGTGTTAATATTTATTGCGACTTCCATTGTGGAAAATGCTAATTAATCCGTGTTTGTACTCAAAGAGTGAACCTCAAACTACCTGCAGGTTGCTGTTGCTGATCCTCTCGTAACGCTTCAGCGCCGGTCGGCTGGTAAAGTAGCCGGTCCAGAAATCATGAGCGCTGTCTGCGTAGGGGAAGAAATCATCCGTCTTCAAAGCCCTGGGTTCAAAAGAGGATGAAGTTGCAGCAGAAAAGAACTGAAATGATGCTCTCATTATTACTCCAACATTTAAAGTTCACACTACCAGGTGAGGTTCGCTCTGTGCAGCTCCTGTAGGTAACAGGACGGCGTAGAATAGAGCACGTTGACTTTGCCGCCGTTCGCCTGCTGGGCGTTGACGTAGTGGATCAGCTTGTCCAGGTTCTTGTACCACAGGTTGGCGTTCTCATACTGGAAGTCTGAGCCCATGGTCATGATGATGTGGTTGGTCTTATACACCATAGCCTGGGAGAGGAAAAAAAAAGAGATTTAATCATATCACTCAATCAAAACTCTTCTCTTGGTTGTATTTATTGGCTTTAGGTTGTTAATTAATGTAGCTTGTAATTAAAAATGTACATTTCTTTCTTTGTTAAAGGTATAATATGTTACTTTTCCGCATTAAAACGTCTAAAACCGACTAAACCCATGTTATATATTTTGTTGAACTGTGTACTTACATTATACCAAATGTTTCCAACAATTTTCAAACATGAGAAATAATAATAATTTTAATTAAAGTAACAGTGTGTTTCATTTGGTCGACTGTCAATAGCGTCATATCCCCTTTGATCATGCGTCAGCGTTGTGGTTTTCTGCCAGAAGCAGTCATAAATAGACTTTTTATCCAGTTTTAAGCTACATTTTTACAATATAGTTATAATATATTGATGGTTTTTATTTATATAATTTAACCAGATGAAGGATTTTTTGTCATCGGACGTCTGGATCTGAAGTTATCAGAGAAACAAGCTGAGCAAACGTTAGCGGCAGCGTCGCTCGCAGCCCCTCCGGGACGTCCTGTATCCGCCGAACAGCGTCGGAGAAATGCGACTGCGATGAAAACAACAACTTCCATGATCCCACGCTGCTTCACCGTTTCACCAAATTCCGTCTTTTGTTATTGTTTTGATTGAGAGACCCCTAGCGGCAGATATGGTGCATTTAAAAGAGTACACATAATTGGGTACAGTGAGCATGTCATTAGTTATCATATCTTAAAGGTCCCGACACACCAAGCCGACGGCCGGCCATCAGACGGTTTGGGGCCGTCGGTGAGCGTCTGTCGGCCTACTTTTTGCAGTGTGTCCCGCACCGTCGGTTCTAGTCTGCCCATGTCGGAGGCCGATTCAGCATGTTGAATGGACCCCGTCGGAGAGAGAAATCACTCCGATTGACTGTTCAGATTAAACGACTCAGTGCACAAGAAGAGAAACGGACGTGAGGAAAGCAAGCCAACGAGTAAAGTCGAGAGGAAAAACACAGGAGGCTCTTCTCATGTTTCATCTTCATCTTCATCTGATCGTTCCAACACACGGATATTTTCACAGCGACATGAACATCTGGAATGAAGCTAAGTTGTGAGTGAGAGTGGTGTGAAAATGGTCGGCAGACGCCGCTTTGTTTCGTGTACGTATCATAACAACGGTTTCTATATCCGCCGTCCTCGGTCTTCCGAGTTATTTCATCTCACGCAGGCGCAGAACGTACGTGGTAGTCGGCCGTTGGCTGTCGTCTTTGCGGTGTGTTCGAGTGAAACGTTTTGGCCAAGACGCAGGCGACGTGAGGCGACACCACAGGCGGCCTTCGTCAACGCGAGTTCTTCGATGTTGGATTGTCGGTGTGTTTATGTTTAGGTGAGTGTGTGTGTGTCTAACCTGACTGTTGGCGATGGTGAGGAAGCGCATCACCACATCATCAACATTATAGTCCTCCAGGTCAGGGTCGTCTCTGATTGGTGGATCATCACAGGACTGGTCCCAGCAGAAGCCCTCAGGAGGGTTGTACCCGTTGGGAAGGATCCCTGTTTAGAGGACAAAAGGTTAAACGGTCGGTTCAACCCAATTACAAAAAGAAAGAAACAAAAAACAGACATGCACCCCAAATGGAAAAATATGTATTTTTATAATACACAAAAGTGAAGTATCATTGTGTGCGTGGGAGTTTTGTTACCAGTGAAGAGGTCAGCCATGGGCGGTGTGAGGCTGTCAGACGCCCTCCACAGAAGCTCCTGCTCCTTCGCCGTCATCCTGTGAGCCCGGTCCTGGTAGTCCAGACGTCCAAAGAAGAAGCCGTCATACCCCATCTGGAACAACACAAACACACACACACACACACACACACACACACACACACAGGAAACAGTTAGTCATGTGGGTGTGACGTCATGGTGACCCCGTCTACTTCTTATATACAGTCTGTGGTTTAAAGTCTCCGCTGGTTGCCTGGCTAACTCTCTGCAACAGAATTTTCAACGTATTTCCTAAAAATGTTGAACTATTCCTTTAAGATGAACTACCTGTGCAAACATGGAGGCGTGTTCTCGGGCGTGGCCAAAGGGGTCGATGTGCCAGGCGACGCGGGGGCGACCACAAGGCCCAAAGGTGTCATTGAGGAACCTCAGGCCCATGGTCATCTGGTCGATGACGGCACTGTAGTGGGTGGTGGCCTCGTCGCTCATACACCAGCCGCCATTCACAAACTCCAGACGGCCTGGAGGAAGGAAGCGGTGAGGAGAAGGCAGGTAGAGGAGTTTAATCAGGTTATGAAACCACTTCCAGTGTAAATGTAAATGTAGAGTGTTGTTGTACCTTCATTAACCAGCTGTTTGACCGTCTGCTGCATGCTGGAGCTCTGCTGTTTCCACCAGCGGTAGAAGAACGCCGTCTCCACGTAGATAAACCTCCGGTCCGGGTTCTTCAGCAGCTGATCCACCACAGAGTCCAGGATGTACTGCACCCCCGCATGCTGGATGTCGTTACGATCTACACACACACACACACATACAAACGTGCACAGATTCAGGACAAAAGTGACATTGTTTTTCACTATAGGAATCACAACTTCAAGACGCTGCAAGGATTTAGTCACTATAGTGAAAATATAGTGGATCAGGTATCGGTGACAATGGATTCAATCTATTCAATTCTATTCTATGTTTATATACTATATACATTATATACTGGAATTGTAATTACTGTTTAAATTTTGACCATTTTTTTGCTGCTTTAAAAAGGTTTTCACTTGAATTGTAATTCCTGTTAATTTCGAAGATATTTTACAAAGTGACTGATCTACGATTTATTGTTTTAATAATAAAAAAAAATTCTATTAATTTTAAAGATTTATTTTACCAAGTAGCTGGTGTACGATTTATTATTTTAATAACAAATAAAAATTCAATTTGTGTAAATAAAATATAAAATTGTATTTATTTGTTACATTTTGTTTTACAAAGTTAAGAAAACAATGTTTGAGTCAAACCTGATGTTGCCTTACACAGAAAAGAACAGTGATTTCCAGCTTATTTATTAAACACTCGGTATCGGATTGGCACTTGGTATCGGCCGATAAACAAAGGACTTCAAACATCGGATCGGTGCATCTCTAGCTTTCATGGCAACAACAAAATTAAGAAACACTCTGCAAAATCTTTTTAAATTATTTTCAATTTTCTTAAACATTAAAATTCATAACTCTGTGCTTACACTGCAGGATCATATTGGAATAAATAAATAAAAAATGGATTCATGAGTCTTTGCATTCATGCACACTCCCACACATACATACAGTCGACATTATCTATCCATATAAAGCGCAGATGATCTCTGCTTACATAACCACACACAGGTCAAGAACAGATGATGGTCACCTGCAGGACTCACGGCCGCTCTCTCTATAAAAAGACATGTGATGCTGAAACAAGCAAGGTCGTCGCTGAATCGCACAAAACTATAAAACTATAAAACTGTTATTGCAGTGTCTGCTACTGAAGACAACATAAGATAGAAGGGCACAGAGCTATAGCCTACGCTCGTCTGACCTGTACTTATTATCTGTACCTAAGGTCCGCACAGAACTAGGTAAGATGTCCTTTAGCTGAGTTGAAACTGGGAATTACTTTTGATGGATTTAAAACATCAATGAAAGACCTAGAAGTCAATCAGGAGCTGTCTGTGTTTCTATAACGTTGGCTTCAAACACTTGATTTTAATGTGTTTTGTATAATATTATGCTAAGTTTTTATTTTGCATTTGTTTTATGTTGTGGCGTCTGAAACTTTAATGTATGTTTAAATGCTGCTGTCTTGGCCAGGTCTCTCTTGCAAAAGAGATTCTTAATCTCAATGAGCACTACCTGGTTAAATAAAGGTTCAAAAATATCAGGTCCAAGCTCTTCCCCCCAGTCTGCTCAGATCTTATCAGGTGCTAAACTATTGAATGACATAACAGTACTGTAAATATCTGACATAAGACCTTTAAGCTGTGCAGGAATTTGCAAAATAACATCAGTCCTGTTCTTGGCGGTAGACTGGAAAAAAAACATGTTCTTTCTAAATGTAAATACAAACATTTCACTTCCTCTAATTAAAGAGGGGAAGCACGAGAATGTGTGGGAGGTATATTCAGTGTGTGTGTGTGTGTGTGTGTGTGTGTGTGTGTGTGTGTGTGTGTGTGTGTGTGTGAGAGACTGACCTCCATAGTAGTACTGGTCAACAGTCTTGAGCCAGCCGACGTCATCGTGTGTGTGAGGGACCAGGTGGACGTTCAGCATGTTGGACTTGGTGGCGTGACATGACTGTGACACGAATGAACACGCACGCGCGCACACACACACACACACACACACACACACACACACACACACACACACACACACACACACGATTAATTATTTAAATAATAAATACAATTTCTAATAATTTTAAAGATTTTTTATCAGGTTACTGGTGTACAATTTATTATTTTAATAATAAATAAAAATTCTATTAATTTTAAAGATTTTTTTTACCAAGTTGTTGGTATACGATTTATTATTTTAATAAATACAAATACTCACTAAAGACACATCTACAGTATCTACAGTACTGGACACGTCAGTAGAGACATAATATTAATAAATATCAGTAGAAATAAACCTTCTTTCCTGTTTATATTCTCAATATAATATAATATAATCTCACTTCCTCAAAACAAACTGAGAAAACAAAAAGGCTGATGAGTGAAACTGAAACTAACTTTAACTAACTGATGTTAAACAACTCAAATAAACTCATTAAACGTTAGAACAGTGACCTCAGCTCACCTCGTATCCGCAGGTAGGAGTCTGTTTAGTCTCCTGACCCAGAGGGAAACTTAAAGCCCCTCTGAGGAGGAAGAAGAAGAGGAGGAAGAGGAGAGAAGCAGCAGCAGGGAGCTGCAGCAGCGACCCGGCCGCCATGGTGGAGAATGAACCGAAAGTCACATGACTTCTGTTTATGTTGACTGACGTCACGTGATGAGACTTCCACACAGTGGAGAAAAGGTTTGTTCCCTCAGTTCAGACTCAAAGGTGAGTTTGTTCCCTCAGTTCAGACCCACAGGGGAGTTTATTCCCTCAGTCAAGACTCAAAGGTGTCATTCTCATTGTCGCAAAGTTTTGCACTCATAAATGCAAAATTTGCAACAGTTAAACATCAATTTAATATTTTTCAGAAAGAAATGGAACTATATATTAAGACAATATATTCTGTAAAAAACAAAAAAGACTAGTAAAAGAGAGAGTGTTTACTATTTAAGTTACTATTATTTATTTATTTATTTATTTATTTATTTATTTATTTATTTATTTATTTATTTATTTATTTATTTATTTATTTATTCATTTATTCATTTATATATTTATTTATACTAACCCCTGGCATGTTATGGATTTATTTAGTTAAGCCTCACTTTAATGCTTTTAAGAAAGAAATGAAACTATATATCAAGACAATATATTCTGCAAAAAAAACAAAAAAGGCTAGTAAAAGAGGGAGTTTGTGCTCCCACTTTAATGATTTTACTTAAGTTACTATTATTTATTTATTTATTCATTTATTTATTAATTAATTAATTTATATTAACCCCTGGCATGTTATGGATTTTATGTTACTTTTTTATTTATTTATGTTGACTGATGTCACGTGATGAGACTTCCACACAGCGGTCAAAGGAGTCTGTTCACTCAGTCGAGACTCAAAGGTGTCATTCTCATTGTCGCAAAGTTTTACACTCATAAATGCAAATTTTACGACAGTTAAACCTCACTTTATTGTTTTTAAGAAAGAAATGAAACTATATATCAAGACAATATATACTGCAAAAAAACAAAAAAGGCTAGTAAAAGAGGAAGTTTGTGCTCCCATTTTAATGTTTTTACTTAAGTTACTATTATTTACTCATTTATTTTTATGTTTGTTTGTTTTATTTATTTATTTTTATGTTTGTTTGTTTTATTTATTTATTTATCCCTTTATTTCCTTTATATGTATTGTTTACCTATGTGTTGATTTAATTGTTATTTTTATTGTTCACACATTTAAAATAAGCTTAAAAAAAAGAGACTCAAGGCACAACCGGAAACAAAAACAAACAAACAAAGAGTATATGTAAAATGAGATGAGTCACTCCGTCCCAAAAACATACACATTTTTGGAGTGGTGTCTGAGGACTTTTTTTGCCAATCCAAACCGAAAAATACTCTCATTAATATGTTTTTCAACTGGTAAATTAATTTCTTAATTGACTAAATGATTAATCAATGAATTATTAACAGTAAAATGTTCTTGTTTTGCTATTTAAAATTAAATATTTATATAAAAAGGATCCCCATTAGCTGATGCAAATGGCACCAGATATACGCTACCACAACTTCATCTTAGTGCATAACAAGAGCAGTATTTCTCTGTGATAAAAATATTGCATAGTGTCCTAATGTTTCCAGTTGACAATATAAAGTATAGCCGCAGACCGCCATGTCAGACCTCCATGGATCACTTTATTGCGAGCCAAGATGGAATGATCTCATCTTGGAAAAAGCAACACTCAAATTACAATTACAACATATTTTTATATCACATCATCACATGAAGGAACTGGAGCACAGCGAGTAAACAGAGAAAATGCTACGAGAGAAAACTTTACAGACGAGCGGTTCATGTTACAGTCCGACAGCTTGTGGAATAATGCACTTCATGGCAAAAAACAAAACAACAACTTTGGATTGACCTGCCAGATAAGATCAAATTCAGAATTTCCAGAATTGCTTGTGTGGAATTGTAACTTCCAAGGTATTGTGTAGCGTAGATGTAATACCTTTTAGGTTTTCTGGTAATACATTTTCTGTTTTTGTCTTATTTTTTTAGACTAGTTTTTGAACAAAGTTATTAAACAAACAACAAAAAAATAATAATTTAAAGATAGGGTCGACGATGTTGGAAAGCTACCATAATTTGAAAGTAGCATCGCCTCAGGAGCTCCATTCTGCGAGAAATAATCCTGCAGTTGCTGAATCTGTCTTTATTTTGGATCGACAACGTTTATTTTAAAAGATTCTCGGGAGTTCCGAGAGGCGGCGAGTCGCGTCAGACACCCGTGATTTGCATAAAGTAGACTAGCCCTCAACTTTATGCAAATGAAGAACGATCGTCGTGACGCTCCGTCTCTCGAATCGCGCCGCCACGCAACCAGAATGCATTGCACGGCTGCTTACATAGATAATGAATGGGAAGCGTGGAAAGGACGGATCCTGTGGACACGTTCAAGGTAGGCAGGGAGGAATCTCATTTGTTCTTTCTAAGCGGACCGCAAGGCAGTGATTGGTGGATGTTTTTACAGGATTACAGCAGCTACAGATGACGGCTCTTTTCTGGTCCTTTTTTTCAGAGCTCATCAGTAACGGATCGCTGTCGGGGTGTAAAGACCATTTCAACCAATATAACAGATAGTGTAGACCGGAGAACATCGTCAACCCTGCCTTTAACTAGATTCTATGTACCTGCATTGTTGTTGTGTCTTTGGAATTATAATAGCAGATCCTTAGTTGGATCTTCAGGTTTTAAGGCCTCACACAGTGCTCGGTCTCTGGAATAGCACCATTCAAAACTTCAACGAGGCAAAAGAAAAACAATCCCATAACCCAAGAGAAACGGTGGCTACAGTATGGCGTCCATTCAGATGGAAGTCGAGGTCATTCATGCACTTTGTGTTATATTTAGTGTCACAAGTGGATCCATGTCCCTTTGTAATGCTACAACCAAAGACTGGACTTGATTAGATATGATTGGATATGAGATTTGGATTTGGAAAGCATGCAAAGTCTCCGATAATTCCCCACTTCAAAACATCTTTACCCAGTGTTGCAATGACAGGAAGTATAAATGTTAAATCATTCACCACTGGTCACTAAATCATAGCCAGGGAGTGGAGGCGTGTGTGGTTTCCCTGACACAGTATTAACATCTAGTAGTGGAGATAAACCACAGAAATGGTGGTTTAAAACATCACTTTAAAATATGTAATCATATATTGTTATTGATTATTAGATAATATTAGTCATTAGTATACTGATAGAGATATGATGGTCCTTGGAAAAAAAAATACATTAACAGAAATTTGACCTGCGATCAATTAGTTTTTATTTTATTTTTTAATTTTTACTTTTAAATTTAATTTTAGTTTAGTTAGTTTTCAGAAAGGTTTAGTTTGTTTTTGTTAGGGCCAGCTATAATGTCTCAGAAGTATGTAGCTACATAAACATACAAAATACATGACTGGAGAACTGTGTAATAATGTTTAATATTCACGTTACTTTAGTGAAGCAATTGCGGCATAGCTCCGTCTTCTGGGAAGGTCACGTCCGTTCAGTTTCTGTGGTTTGACGTCATGAGAGTTAACGGAAATTCATGCGGTCTCCTTTTTTTTTTGGGTAGTGATGTATTATAGCTAAAAACTAAAACTGAAATTAATTTATTTTTATATATCTCTATTCGGGTTTTTTTAACTCTGCAATATCGTTTCAGTTTTTTCTTAAAAGGATATCGTTTTTATTTAGTTTCAGTTCACTAAAAATATTTTTCACTGCTAATTTTCATTTTAGTTTCAGTTTTAGTTTACTATAATAACCCGGCCTGCGATGTGATGTGATTAAAGGAATAGTTCAACATTTTGGGAATTTAACTTCGCTTTCTTGCCAAGAGTTAGATGATACCACGCTCATGTTATTAGAATCAGAATCACCTTTATTGGCCAAGTATGTTTACTTCCACAGAAATAGACATAACAGCTAGTAGCAAAGACAACAAAGCTGGACAAATTATAAATTACGATAAATATGAAACCACCGCCAGCAGCTGGTTAGCTTAGCTTAGAACAGGGGTCAGCAACCTCTTCAGCTCCTCTCCAGTGGCTCCCTGTGGATTTATAAAACTGGAAATGAATAACTGTTTTTTTGTTTTATTTATCATCGTTGTAGGTTCGAGAATAAAGTCAGAATATTGTAAAGTAATAATTTTACGTGTTATTTTGTTTTTTCTCGTAAAGTTATGACTTTATTCTCGTAATATTACGACTTTTTTTCTCATTAAGTTACGACTTTTTTCTCATAATATTCTGACTTTATTCTGGAGATCTCAGATGTTTTTTTTCCCTCAATGTGGCCCTAATACTCCGTAGTACATTGTCTCTTTGGCCCTCACTGCATTAGACTTATATACTATATACTTAGACTATAAACTGTGTTACGTTCATCACAATGATCACATGTTTTGCGGCTCCAGACAGTTTCTTTTTGTCTTTGGACAGTAAAGGTTGCTGACCTCTGGCTCAGCACAAAGACTGGAAACAGGGGAAACAGCCTGGCTCTGTTCAAAGGGAACAAAATCCAGCTACCAGCACCTCTAAAGCTCACTGATTACTGACACGTTATACCTTGTTTGTTTAATCTTAAAGTCGTAGTTTTACACTCAGAGGTGCTGAAGAAGGTGGATTTTGTTACCTTTGGTGCAGACAGTAAAGTCGTATCAATCTAACTCTCGGCAAGAAAGCGAGCAGGTATATTTCCCAGATATCGAACTATACTTTTAATTTATTCTACTTTAAAGACCTGCAATGTGGCGTACACAAAAACTTGCCCACATAAAACAAAAATGACCTCAAACGGCATGACAGGCATGACCCGAAGAAAAACATCTGCTACAACGTGGCCTTAAATCGCTCTAAATGTGGAGCTGAGGTCACTTTGTGCATCATGAGAAACTGAGACAGGTTTTTTCATGTCACATGGCAGTGTGAGTTTGTGGGTATTCAAGTAGTCGCAGGTACTAAATATTCAGCATGTCAGTGTAGGGAGAGAATTAAAAAAAGAGAAAAAAAAAATCCACCATCTGATACGTGTAAAATGTAAAAAAATAAATGTACTTACAACAAATTTTAGTACAAAGAAAACAATGTTAGACACAAATAGGGGTGAATACCTTTTAGTATCTTTGTTTTGCTGATTCAGAATTTTCTTGTTGATATATATATATATATATATATATATATATATATATATATATATATATATATATATGCATATTGAGAATTTTCTTTTAAAAATAATAAAAAAAGTATTTTACAATCAGAAGAGATTTTTTGTCAAGAGAGGCACTCACAGAAGGAGAGACTATGTATGGAAAAAGAAAAGTGTTTGGTTTCCTGACTGTGATGCTTCTTCCTGATGTTGTTGCTTCTCCACTAACTTCTTTTAGTGTTCAGAGCGAGCAGCCCTTTCCTGCAGTAGTCAGACGAAGGGTCCTGGACGAGGAAGGTCAAGGTTAGGTTGTGTTTCCATTGCCTGCCTCATGGGGGCTGATGAGCAGCGTGGAGTCCAGGTCCAGGCGGAAGGCCGGGTACAGCGGCTGAGAGAACGGGCAACGAAAGGTGTGCAGGAGCACCATCGTGTCCGACACGCTATAGAAGGACAGCGCTCCTTTCTGGCGCTCCAGGAACACGCCGATCCGGGGGCAGGGCGGGGCGGCTACCGTGGTCTTCCGGTTGTCGTGCCAGGCGGCGTATCCGGCGTGCGTGCACCTCAGCCGCCAGGAGTTCTCATTGCGCCCCAGCAGGCAGGGTTTTCCGCCGCCTTTGCGTCCGATACCGCGGTAGGTGACGCCGATGTCAACCCACCCGCCGCCCCTCCACTCCACCTCCCAGTAGCTGGCGCCGCCAAACTGGCCCTCCCTGCACAGGACCTGGGCCACCGAATCAAAGCGCTGGTGGTGAGGGGGGTAGGATTGGGGCTCCTCGCCACAGTGGGCACCCTGGGGCCCCTCCAGGAGAACCAGAGTAGGGTGGGCTGTATCGGGGTCCAGGGACAGACGGCATGAGTCTGGAGGGAAGGAAACCGAAAGAGAAGAATTCAGACGGAGATTTTTAGAAAGAAAAAACAACATTCTGCAAAAGAGACCGACGGGTTGTTGAAGATTAATCAGTGAGTTCTCCAAAGTTCAAAGTCCAAAGTATCCAGATTGGAAAAGTAGCCATGCAGGGATTTTTGCAGTCGCATAAAAATGTGAAAACAAGGCAAAGTGAGCATGGCCTACTGCTTGACCCCTACTGAAGTAGGGCCAACGGTTTCCTCCTTTTGGAACTAATGGAATTAGTCTCTTGAGCACAATTTAGCTTGTTATTAGCTCACCTTCCTCAGGATAACGTCAGTAGAAGACAAGAGTTCGAGTTCTACTCCGGAAACGAAATAGAAGTCGAAAACAAAAAATCACAGTTTTTGGCAAAAATTTTGAAGGAATTTTGTCAACAAAAAAAACACTTCAGGGTTTTATTTTGAAATGAAAGCAGGAAGTGTTGATTTAAACCCCGTACTTTATTCATTCATGGAGCCGTGCAAGTCACTGCATGTTCTACAACACTGTCCTGCACATATTTCAGAATAAAAGCCTTGTGTTAACAAATGAAGGAATTCTGTCCACAGAAAAAAATGCTTGAGGGCTTTTATTTTGAAATGAAAGCAGGAAGTGTTGATTTAAAAATAAGTCTTTACTTTTTTTCATCTCCGTAACATTTTCTACAGATAGAGACATTGAAACTGTAGTCATGTTGCTGGTATGATGTCAAAATACTGTCAAACGATCACTTTCACTGTCTGTTGTTCCTGTGAACCGCAAAAATAGGCGAGACCTCGAATCTCTAGAAGAGCTGACACGCAGCCAAGACCCGCGTGAGACAGTGTGGCTGCTCTAACCTGTTAACATGGACACCGAAATAAAAAACAACGGGTAACGCAGCCGCCACGCGCTGCTGACGTTCCCAGTGTGGGAAGAGTCTCTGGGAAGAGAGATCCAAAAACACAAGAAATGCAATTCCCGCTTATCTCCATGGGTGCTGCCAAAGAGAATGGAACAGAGATCTTCGAGACGGTAACTTTAACATCTCATCTAGCACCATCATGACAGAAGTGGGATCATGGTACTTGACATTTCCTGTTTCTCCTCTCTACTCTGCCACTCTCAGAGTTTTCCAGAGTTGACCGACCGACCGACAGATGTGAAGTCATCCGGTTGACATTTTGGCACAGAGGGGATAAATGACACACAACCCTAATCCTCCTCTGACCAAATGAATGATTAATGCCTAACAAGGTGACGGTAAGCTGTCTTCCTGTCAGCTGACTTGTTTCTGTCGGGACAAGAAACCGCTTTAAATGACGGACCTGGATGTCATAAATACGCTATGATCGCCATCCATCATTGATGAGGATCCAGACTGGAGCTCTCAGATTTCTCTACGGGACTCTCATTATCTGGTGAACTCCAAGCATGGAGAGAAGAAAGAGAGAAGGATGGAAAAGGAGGAGGAGGATGAGGAAAGAGTGTCAAAGAAAGAAAGAGGAGAGAAGAGAGAGATGGGGAATGACATGCAGGACGGTCAAACTGAAAGGCTGCACCAGAGAGAGAGAGAAGAGAAAGGATGCAGAGAGGAAGGGAAGGAGAAAGACAGAAACGTAATGAAGAGATGAAGTGGAGGAGGTGGAGGACAGTCGTGATGGTACTTACACCTGAGAAAATTCGCCCTCATCCTCTGATCAGCCGGCTGCAGAGACAAAGAGGACAGAGGGAACGACACCGGCGCTGCTGATACGAGACACACGAGAGAAAGAGACAAAAAAACTGGTACTTAATACTTAATACTCCATATTATGGAAATAAATGCATAGAATAAGAGTGAGGAGAGGGTGGCAAAGAGGGAGCGAGAGAGAGAACCAAAGGACAAGAGGTGAGAGCATTAGATGAAAATGATGAAAAATACATGCAAGAAAGGAAGGACCAAGCGCCACAAGAAGTACCGGGAAATAATGATTGCATAAATCCATTAAAATCAGATTATTCAGTAATGACACCTTGTTAACCTTACCAAGCATTTGTGCCTGTAGCATTAGTACCAAACAATAAAGTCACTACGTGTAGCATTTTTTATGTGAGTAGAATCTTTTAAATGATTTTAGAGGTGTTTACGTTTGTGGTAAAACGACACAATCTCAGTGAAAGTCGGTGCAGTTTTATGTGTTGCTTTTGGTTCATTCATCTCACGTTCCAGACACTCCCACAAAGAGGAGTCAAAGTATGAAATCCTACACACAGTGTCTTTATTATTAAAGAGTAGCTCTGCATTTTGGGGAAACACGCTTATTATTAACTCTCTGCAAGAAAGCGATTTTCCCCAAAAGTGGCGAACTATTCCTTTAAAGTTGATAGATTTGCTGCTGGTTAGTTGGGAAGCTTACAAAGTTGAAATCAGCTGTTTGTGTGAGTTCAAGGGTCAGTTCACCAAATATAATAAAATAACAATCCCACGTTTTCCACTTACCCCCCGTGGGATGTTGCCCTGCAGATGGTTTGGAGTTCTCCGCACTGAGATTTCTGCCACCTCCCCAATACAATGAATATTTGATATATTCTTAGAACAATACCAATCATAGCAAGAAAACAAAACAAGAAAACAATGTCCAAGTTCGTCTGGAGAATCCACGGAGTAGCTGTGGACAGTTTTCATTGTCAGTGAAACACATAAAAAAACTTAAAGGGATAGTTTGGATGTTTTGAAGTGGGGTTGTATGAGTTACGTATCTATAGTCAGTTATAGAGCGCTGCAGGAATGAGTCCTAAAACCTGGAGATGAGTCAGCATTTTAGCACTTCCTGTTCCCTCGTCTGGAAGTCAATGGGTTTTTAGTTAGATACCTGAAATAAGGTCTGTGGTTAACACAAGCTGAAGAGATTTTAACAGTTTGTTCTACGACATAAAATACGTCAATAACTACCCCACTGGTAAATTTTGAAGCCTTTATGTGTCTTAAAAAAAGCGGTTGCTAACAAGTGGCTAAATGAGACAACTAAACGTCATCACGCCGACTCGTCCTCCTTCTGGTGATTGCATTCACGCTTCAAAAATCATAAAGTGGGCTTCATCGGTGGAGATTATCTTGCTGAATAAAACGTGTAAGTATCAGAAACGTGTGTTTGCCACAGAGCTGATTTTCTGCAATAATCCAAAACCCAATAGAGGGAACCAGGGCGATGCTAACTTCCTGGTCACCCACAGAGCACACTATTACCTACAGTAGACGGCAGTTGGCACGTCCCCAGTTTGGTGAATCCAAACTAACTATTTAAAACACCAAATTCACACAATAACACAAAAAAACTAACCGATCGAGGCAGCGGAGGACCAGCAACTCCAGTGTTCTGCCACTTAAAATACTGTTTTTGTCAATGGAGTCTGCTGGCTCTGAAGAGAGCATCGACGTATACAACAGCTTCAGTTCCCCGTCGGAACAAGCTGTCTGATGGCGAGGGAAGGCGGTGAAAATATTCTAAATATAGCGTACACTTAAACTGATATTGATTGCTTTGCTCCCGTGCTGGTACTCCTGTCTGTTTCTCCGAACTGGAGGCGTGTCGACCGTCATCTACTGTAGGTAACACACTCCTGACTACGGAGAAGAACCTCATACAGCCCAACTTCTAAACATCCAAACTATCTCTATAAATAGCTGGACAGAGTTTGATTACTTCCAATTTAAACTAAACTGAAGTGATTCGAAGGAAGCAGAGCTGGAGCTGAGCCAGACTGGGTTGTATCAGACAACATCGCCCCGTCCTCTTCGGCCTGAATAATTAACACGTCCACTGTCTCTCGCAGTGTTAAATGTCATGTCAGAACCTCCAGCCGGGTAGAAATGGGTCACCTCAGACCTGACACTGTCACAGAGGGTGTGTGTGTGTGTGTCTGTGTGTGTGTGTGTGTGTGTGTGTGTGTGTGTGTGTGTGTGTGTGTGTGTGTGTGTATCGTGTTTCTTATGCTTACCTTTTACACACTCTCCTCCAGACACGTAGTTCTCATTGACTGGAAGAAAACAAATTGAATTTAGTGCACATTTGTATGCTTAAATCGACTTCATCCATGCTGAGACTTTGCAGTATTTATAGTATATGCTCCAACTTTAAGATTGCCCAATGAGCTAGTGTCTGCATGGAGGTCTTCTGCTGTACCTGCGCGGCTTATCTTGTCCACCTCCTCCCGGCAGACCTCCTCCATGCGGCTGCGCAGGTGGCACAGCGCCCTCCTGGCGCCGCTGAATCCCTCCGTGGGCAGGCTGAGGGCTCTAGAGTGCCGACCGGCGGTGAGAGAGACGCATAGCAGGGGAGCCGCCTGGGTCGATACAGAGAGAGAGAGAGAGAGTGGAAAATACAGCCTGGCATCTAGCATCCACAGCACCGCCCTCCCGCCCTCCCGCCCTCCCGCCCTCCTTAATTCCTTGTACAATTGAATTTGAAAATAGCACTTAAGCAGGTGCAGTCTTTTTCCACTGGTCACTGCTGACTCATTCTCTCCTCTCATCCACTCTTCCTCCTCCATCCTTCATCTTCAGGATAATCTCTCTCTAGGCAGAACGCACTCTGGTGACTTCTTATGGCCTCCAGGATGCATTAGATGTAATGGGTGGATATCAAATGCAATAATTGCTAATGTGCAGTGGTGGAAGAAGAACTACTAAGATCCTCAATAAGATCTGCACCAAGCATCCGAATGAAGATCCTTTACTTTTAGTGAAATATTGGATCATTTGTTATTTAAATTAAACCATCTGAAAGGTTTGGAGGGGAAATGTCTTTTTGGTGAAACTGCTATAAACATCTGAAACGGGGTCCCAACCAAGGGGCTACCTCCGGGTCTGAAAGTGAAGTAATAATATCCAGCAGACTTTTTGGTCACTCTGAGCTTCTCATTCTCATCCGTCGGTCTGAACTCTCTCTTTTTACGCCCGTCGCGTCCTCCACGTCGTCCCTCCGTCTCCACCTCACCTGTAAGAAATGGGCATTGTCCTCCGTTTGCAGAAGCTGATTGATCTCCTCGTCTCTCCTCCTCAGCTCCTCCAGGTCTTTCTCCAGCACCTCTATGTCCCGCTCCGCCCTCCCGACCACCGCTCGCTCCTTCGCCTCCAGCCTCGCTCGAACCTACGGGCACACGAATACATGTTCTAGTTTAAAGTGGCTTAGTTCACAGCGCCGTGAGTGTAGCACAGATGTGAGAATCAAACCGATCTGACCCACAGAAGTGATTCAGAGGAGTCTAAATAGGATTTTCTGTACCAACAAGTGTATTGGACAGATCTGAGCAACTCAACTCCAACTGCTACATGTACTGGTAACCTTACAGCTGATACCTCGAGGCCCTGCTCCTCACCTCTGCCTTGGTTTTCTCCAGACGGAGTGCCATGTCTGCAAACAGAGCTTCACTGTCCTCCAAAACAGCCGACGCTGACACCTGAAACACACACAGAGAGACAGTAGAAAACAAGAGTAGTTAGAGTAGAGCTAAGTAAATACTTAAAGACAGAATTCAAACTTGTAGAAAACTGTATTTTTTTTCACATAAGTACACGAGTAAAACAAAAACATTACATTCAGATTTTCTGAGATTTTCTGAGACTGACGGTACGTGTCCACAGGCTCCGTGCTTTCCACGCTCCCCATTCATTGTCTATGCAAGCAGCCGCGCAATGCATTCTGGTAGCGTGGCGTCACGATTCGAGAGACTAGGCGTCACAACGCCCGCTCCTTATTTGCATAAAGTTGAGGTCCTGGCTACTTTATGCAAATCACGGGCGTCCGACGCGACTCGCCGCCTCTCGAAACTCCCTATAATCTTTTAAACTAAACGTTGTTGATCCAAAATAAAGACAGATTCATCAACTGCATGGATTATTTCTCGCCTCAAATGTTTTCAGAAACACATTTCAGTGAACTATTTACGTGAAATAAGAGAAGAAAGTTTCCAAACGAGCCTCCATACTGGTTCCGGTTTGAAAGCTGGGAGCAGCAGCCAGCGGCGGGAAAGCGTTCGTCCAATCAGGAGCCGAGTGCCTTGTTTCTAGGGACAGCCCACCAAGCGTCCAATGTTGGGAAGCGTTGCGTCCCCTCGCAATAAAAAACGCCCCTGTGGACACGTACCATTAGTAAAAATATGTTTCTCCAACGTTTGGTGCTAATGCTCTAGTCAGACCGAATAATGACAAGAGTCTAGATTATGCTGCCAAATTCTATTTATAGCAGGTCTGAAAAGGTGTTTAAACTATCCTGGGACATGTAACGATCTACAGAAAAATAATAATAAAATAAAGCATAATATCATGTAGCTGTGGTCAGGGATGAACCTCCGCTATCTGCCAACATCTGAGGCCAAATTCAGGCTGATGCTTTAGTGAGCTAATACAGTGGTTGTGCAGCCTCAGGCTGAATGGATGCAGACGACGCTCTGGGGAGGGAGAAGAACAAAAGCTTTCCTGGAAGTCTGAAGGAGTGGCAAACTGGAACTTAAATTAGCTTTGCAGTGGAAACTGATACAACAGTGTTAGATAGAGAGTGTGTGAGCCTGATGTTAGAGCGGAGGTTGTGTAAATGTCTATATATATATAACCCTTTATCTCATGTGTGTTACATACAGCAGCACACATGAGATAAAGGGTTGTATAAATACTACACTACTGTATAGCATCATGTGAAGAATGACATGAATCCATCCCTGGGAGCAAAATACTCCCAATGACTGTTGCATACTATACTTAATCAACCTATAATATATATATATATATATATAAATATATATATATATATATATATATATAAATATATATATATATATATATAAATATATATATATATATATATAAATATATATATATATATATATATATATATAAATATATATATATATAAATGTATATATAAATATATATATATATATATATATAAATATATATTTATATATATATAAATATATATAAATATATATATATATATATATATATATATATATATATATATATATATATAATAAGTAACAATGATAATCGCCTGATTGCAATTATTTGAAGTTAGGGCTGTGTTTTGGCAAGAATCTGGCGATACGATACGTATCATAATACAAAGGTAACGATTCAATATATTACGATATATTGCGATTTTTTTCAAATCTAATTTTAGGAAAACAGTCATAGTATGAAAACACACCACCATATAATATCAGAGTAAACAAAGTCACTATGTGAAATGTCTCCTATGGGGAGTAACATCATTATACATGAATACAGTTGGGCTCATTGGATCCTCAAGAGTCTCAGCTTTACAGAGATACCCAATGTATGTAATTCATTTTAGGGACCCCAGGATGCAGAAATATTCAAAAACACCATTTCAGAAAAGGCGAAAATAACACATTTGCTGCAAAATGTGCTTGATTTTTGCCCCAAACTGCATGTGATTATCATAAAGTGGGCATGTCTGTAAAGGGGGAGACTCGTGGGTACCCATAGAACTCATTTACATTCACACATCTGGAGGTCAGAGGTCAAGGGACCCCAGACCTCGCGGCATGAAAACGGATTCTGTGCTCTACTGTATTCTGTAGGTACCACTGTAGACTATCAGAGTAAGCACAGGAAGTGCATTATCATCATACTGTCGGAGATGTGTCGTGTTTTTGTTCCGCTGCTTTACGCGAAGCTGACACACATCCGCCAACTCGCTCTCTGTCTCCTCCCCGGCTCTCTGAAGCTCTGTACTCCGCTGTTGTCTGGCAAAGGCAGCGGTGACGGCAGCGTGCACAGAGGTCCCTGGGTACCGCCCAATAACCTTATATTTTGATGTTATAAAAATGTTAATACATTGTACCTGAATTCACAAATATGTTGCATATTACTACTGACATTCCTGTAATATTACGTCACAACGGCTGCTGTATCAGCCGTGTGTTTACTACATGTTTATTTGCATATAGAGCGGGGAAGTGAGATCAGATCACAAGTGACCTCTCGAGACGCATTCTAACGCCAGGCGTGAACAGACGTACTTAAAGCTGTCCACCTGTGATCGGATCACTGAGGAACGCATGTTAATACCAGGTCTGATCAGGGCCTTAGACCACTAGGTGCTTTATAACTAGCACTGTTTAATAGTGAGGTTTTATTTTTGTGTCTGGTTCTTTTCTAGTTAGTTGTTCTGTTTTTTTTACAATCCTCTTTTGATTATAATTATTTCCTTGTATTAAACAGCCAAGCTTTTACCAATAATTAAACCTTTGTTTTACCGATTCAAAATGGTTTTATGTCGCTTCCCTTTCCCCCAGCGAGCTGCCTCGTAACAGAAACGTTTAAGACCTATGATGACATAATGTATACCATCAGGTAAAAACTAGATTAGCAAAGAAGAGCGGCCACCTTGTCTGTGTGTGTGTGTGTGAGAGTGTGTGTGAGAGTGTGTGAGAGTGTGTGAGTGTGTGTGTCACCTTGAGAGACTCTAGACTTTGTTGAAACTCCTCCAGCTCCCTCTCTCCACTCCGTGTCCTCCCCTGGACCGTCCTCTGAGACTCCTGGAGCTGCAGCTGTCAGACACAATTCAGGTATTTGTGAGGAGCATCTTCACGGCAGTCTCTTAAATTAATGTTTGTCCATTAGATGAAAGCTATAGTGATGTGGAACATGTGGGAACATCTGGTCTGAAGAGTTTTATTCTGGTATACTCTAAAAGCTCTAATGGTTAGAGGTATTTATCAGATTTTGCCATTGGAGTGTCTGGGAAACTTTTTTTTTCCTAATATAAAGAGTAAAATGAACTGAAATGTATTTGTGCATCCCAGACATTAAAAAAAAGTGTTGAGACTGAGAACCAATAGTATGAGCTTGGTGTCTGGGTGTCCTACTGTACATTTGTAATCTATTATGACACCTGTAGTGTGTCCATCGGTACCTGTTAAATGTTAGAGGTATTTATCAGAGATCTTGCCATTTGAGTGTCTGGGAAACTTTTTATTTTTTCCTTGTATATAAAGTAAAATGAATCGAAATGTATTTGTGAATCCCAGACATTAAAAAAAAAGTGTTGAGCCTAATCCTAAAGAAGTTGTAGTTTTGTTGCCTAAACCTAGTTTAGTAAAAAAAAAAAATTTCAAAGTAGGAGTCCTACATGTGCAACCTGCAGTGTGTCCACCGGTACCTGTCTCCTGTCTCTCCTACCTGTCTCCTGTCTCCTGTCTCCTGTCTCTCCTACCTGTCTCCTGTCTCTGTCACCTGTCTCTCCTACCTGTCTCCTGTCTCTCTTACCTGTCTCCTGTCTCTCCTACCTGTCTCCTGTCTCTCTTACCTGTCTCCTGTCTCTCGTACCTGTCTCCTGTCTCTCTTACCTGTCTCCTGTCTCTCCTACCTGTCTCCTGTCTCTCTTACCTGTCTCCTGTCTCTCCTAACTGTCTCCTGTCTCTCTTACCTGTCTCCTGTCTCTCCTACCTGTCTCCTGTCTCTCTTACCTGTCTCCTGTCTCTCCTACCTGTCTCCTGTCTCTCTTACCTGTCTCCTGTCTCTCCTACATGTCTCTCCTACCTGTCTCCTGTCTCTCCTACATGTCTCTCTTACGTGTCTCCTGTCTCTCCTACCTGTCTCTCCTACCTGTCTCCTGTCTCTCTTACCTGTCTCCTGTCTCTCCTACATGTCTCTCCTACCTGTCTCCTGTCTCTCCTACATGTCTCTCTTACCTGTCTCCTGTCTCTCCTACATGTCTCTCTTACCTGTCCCCTGTCTCTCTTACCTGTCTCCTGTCTCTCCTACATGTCTCTCTTACCTGTCTCCTGTCTCTCTTACCTGTGCCTCTTACCTGTCTCCTGTCTCTCTTACCTGTCTCCTGTCTCTCTCACCTGTCTCCTGTCTCTCTCCTACCTGTCCCCTGTCTCTCTCACCTGTCTCCTGGCTCTCTTACCTGTCTCCTGTCTCTCTCACCTGTCTCCTGTCTCTCTTACCTGTCTCTCCTACCTGTCTCCTGTCTCTCTCACCTGTCTCCTGACTCTCCTACCTGTCTCCTGTCTCTCTTACCTGTCTCCTGTCTCTCTCTCACCTGTCTCCTGTCTCTCTCTTACCTGTCTCCTGTCTCTCTTACCTGTCTCCTGTCTCTCTCTTACCTGTCTCCTGTCTCTCTCTTACCTGTCTCCTGTCTCTCTCTCACCTGTCTCCTGTCTCTCTCTTACCTGTCTCCTGTCTCTCTCTTACCTGTCTCCTGTCTCTCTCTCACCTGTCTCCTGTCTCTCTCTTACCTGTCTCCTGTCTCTCTCTTACCTGTCTCCTGTCTCTCTCTTACCTGTCTCCTGTCTCTCTCTCACCTGTCTCCTGTCTCTCTCTTACCTGTCTCCTGTCTCTCTTACCTGTCTCCTGTCTCTCTCCTACCTGTCTCCTGTCTCTCTCTTACCTGTCTCCTGTCTCTCTTACCTGTCTCCTGTCTCTCTCTTACCTGTCTCCTGTCTCTCTTACCTGTCTCCTGTCTCTCCTACCTGTCTCCTGTCTCTCTTACCTGTCTCCTGTCTCTCCTAACTGTCTCCTGTCTCTCTTACCTGTCTCCTGTCTCTCCTACCTGTCTCCTGTCTCTCTTACCTGTCTCCTGTCTCTCCTACCTGTCTCCTGTCTCTCTTACCTGTCTCCTGTCTCTCCTACATGTCTCTCCTACCTGTCTCCTGTCTCTCCTACATGTCTCTCTTACGTGTCTCCTGTCTCTCCTACCTGTCTCTCCTACCTGTCTCCTGTCTCTCTTACCTGTCTCCTGTCTCTCCTACATGTCTCTCCTACCTGTCTCCTGTCTCTCCTACATGTCTCTCTTACCTGTCTCCTGTCTCTCCTACATGTCTCTCTTACCTGTCCCCTGTCTCTCTTACCTGTCTCCTGTCTCTCCTACATGTCTCTCTTACCTGTCTCCTGTCTCTCTTACCTGTGCCTCTTACCTGTCTCCTGTCTCTCTTACCTGTCTCCTGTCTCTCTCACCTGTCTCCTGTCTCTCTCCTACCTGTCCCCTGTCTCTCTCACCTGTCTCCTGGCTCTCTTACCTGTCTCCTGTCTCTCTCACCTGTCTCCTGTCTCTCTTACCTGTCTCCTGTCTCTCTCTCACCTGTCTCCTGTCTCTCTCCTACCTGTCTCCTGTCTCTCTCTTACCTGTCTCCTGTCTCTCTCTTACCTGTCTCCTGTCTCTCTTACCTGTCTCCTGTCTCTCTCTCACCTGTCTCCTGTCTCTCTCCTACCTGTCTCCTGTCTCTCTCTTACCTGTCTCCTGTCTCTCTCTCACCTGTCTCCTGTCTCTCTCTCACCTGTCTCCTGTCTCTCTCCTACCTGTCCCCTGTCTCTCTCTTACCTGTCTCCTGTCTCTCTCTCTCACCTGTCTCCTGTCTCTCTCTCACCTGTCTCCTGTCTCTCTTACCTGTCTCCTGTCTCTCTCTCACCTGTCTCCTGTCTCTCTCTTACCTGTCTCCTGTCTCTCTCTTACCTGTCTCCTGTCTCTCTTACCTGTCTCCTGTCTCTCTCTCACCTGTCTCCTGTCTCTCTCTCACCTGTCTCCTGTCTCTCTCTTACCTGTCTCCTGTCTCTCTTACCTGTCTCCTGTCTCTCTTACCTGTCTCCTGTCTCTCTCTCACCTGTCTCCTGTCTCTCTCCCTCACCTGTCTCCTGTCTCTCTCCTACCTGTCTCCTGTCTCTCTTACCTGTCTCCTGTCTCTCTCTTACCTGTCTCCTGTCTCTCTTACCTGTCTCCTGTCTCTCTTACCTGTCTCCTGTCTCTCTCTCACCTGTCTCCTGTCTCTCTCTTACCTGTCTCCTGTCTCTCTCTCACCTGTCTCCTGTCTCTCTCCTACCTGTCTCCTGTCTCTCTCTTACCTGTCTCCTGTCTCTCTCTTACCTGTCTCCTGTCTCTCTTACCTGTCTCCTGTCTCTCTCTTACCTGTCTCCTGTCTCTCTTACCTGTCTCCTGTCTCTCTCTCACCTGTCTCCTGTCTCTCTCTTACCTGTCTCCTGTCTCTCTCTCACCTGTCTCCTGTCTCTCTCTTACCTGTCTCCTGTCTCTCTCTTACCTGTCTCCTGTCTCTCTTACCTGTCTCCTGTCTCTCTCTTACCTGTCTCCTGTCTCTCTTACCTGTCTCCTGTCTCTCTCTCACCTGTCTCCTGTCTCTCTTACCTGTCTCCTGTCTCTCTCTCACCTGTCTCCTGTCTCTCTCTTACCTGTCTCCTGTCTCTCTCTCACCTGTCTCTCCTACCTGTCTCCTGTCTCTCTCACCTGTCTCCTGTCTCTCTCTCACCTGTCTCCTGTCTCTCTCTTACCTGTCTCCTGTCTCTCTCTCTCACCTGTCTCCTGTCTCTCTCTCACCTGTCTCCTGTCTCTCTCTTACCTGTCTCCTGTCTCTCTCTTACCTGTCTCCTGTCTCTCTCTCACCTGTCTCCTGTCTCTCTCTCACCTGTCTCCTGTCTCTCTCTTACCTGTCTCCTGTCTCTCTTACCTGTCTCCTGTCTCTCTCTTACCTGTCTCCTGTCTCTCTCCCTCACCTGTCTCCTGTCTCTCTCCCTCACCTGTCCCCTGTCTCTCTCTTACCTGTCTCCTGTTCCTCTGTGCGTCCCCTCCGCCGTGCACCTCCTCCTGATCGGCCTCACACAGCAGGCAGTCCCCGCTCCAGTCCCCCCTGGCCTCGGCCTCTGATCCGCCCCCGGCCGGCTCCAGACCGAGGCGGTGCTGAGCGCACAGCCGCTCCGCCGGACTCTCCACCGCGGCCACCAGCTTGTGCCGCCGCAGCGTGCCGACCTCCCGGTGCGGCAGGACGTGCAGCTCGCAGAAGGACGCCAGGCAGACCAGGCAGGACTTGGCCGCCCGCAGCTTGCTCTCCGGCGGGCAGAAGTCGCACTGCACGTCGCCGACTCCTCCGACGTAGAGCTCCGGAGTGCAGCGCATCTCGCTCAGCTTCAGCTTGTCGACCACCTCGCTGAGCACCGTGTTCCTCCGCAGCACCGGCCGCGGGCTGAACGCCTCGCGGCACTGCGGGCAGCTGAAGTGGGCCGGGTCCGCCTGGTCCCAGTAGCCGTTGATGCAGGACATGCAGTAGGTGTGTCCGCAGGGGGTGGACACCGGGTCCTTCAGGATGTCCAGGCAGACGGGACACCGAAACTGGCTCTCCGTCACCGAGATGTTGGCCTGGGCCATGATCTGCTCCTAAACCCGGGTTAGGGTTCCTGGTTCCTGGTTCCCGGTTCCTGGTTCGGTTCAGTCCGCTGCTTGTTGATCCGGAGACTCCAGACTGTGTTGTTGTGGAGTGGAGGGGGGTACCAGGGAGGGTCACGAGCAGCGCACAGGAATAGCACTTCCGCAATGTCATCAAGGCTTGGTGCTTTGTTAGTGATGCCCTCCATTCAGTCTGTCAGGAGCGTGAAGGATTTAAAGGAGCAGTTCGCCCAAATTGCAGATTAACACATTTTCCCACAAATTGTTGGTTTTCATTTCTCCATTTTTTTTCCAACAGATACTGCACCCTGCCTCCACCCAGTACAATCTGAGATTTCGAGAAAAGAGTTGTAATTTAATGAGAATGAAGTCATAACTTTACGAGAAAAACAGTAATTTCCTCCTCCACAAAAGAGGCAGATTCCTACGACGGAGTATTAGGGTGGCCCCAATACTCCGTCGTAGGCGACTACCTCTTCCCTGAGGAAAAAAAAAAATTGAGATTTCGAGAATAAAGTCATAATATTATGAGAATAAAGTCATAAATTCATGAGAAAAAAAGTCATAATATTATGAGAATAAAGTCATAAATTCATGAGAAAAAAGTCATAATATTATGAGAATAAAGTCATAGGTTTACGAGATTTTTTTTTTAATATTACGAGAATAAAGTCCTAGGTTTCCAGGAAAAAAAGTCGTAATATTATGAGAATAAAGTCAGAAGTTTACGAGAAAAAAGTTGTTATGTTATGAGAATAAAGTCATTGGTTGAGGGGAAAAAAAGTCGTAATATTCCGAGAATAAAGTCATAAGTTTATGAGAAAAAAAAGTTGTAATATTATGAGAATAAAATCAGAACTTTATGAGAAAAAGAAGTCGTAATATTACGAGAATAAAGTCATAGGTTTACGAGAAAAACAAATCTTAATATTATGAGAATAAAGTCAAAGGTTTACAAGAAAAAAAGTTGTAATATTACGAGAATAAAGTCAGAAGTTTACGAGAAAAAAAATCGTAACATTACGAGAATAAAGTCATAACTTTACGAGAAAAGAAGTCGTAATATAACAAGAATAAAGTCATAATATTATGAGAATAAAGTCATAACTTTGCAAGAAAAAAAGTCCTAATATTATGAGAATAAAGTCAGAAGTTTAAGAGAAAAGAAGTTGTAATATTACGAGGAGAAAGTTATAGGTTTACGAGGAAAAAAAAGTCGTAATATTATGAGAATAAAGTCATAAAATTACGAGAAAAAAAGTCGTAATATTATAAGAATAAAGTACGAGTAAAAAATGTAGGAATATGTATTTGATTTGTGTCTTTTTTTGTATTTTATTTGTATGTTATGATATTGTAGATATTGTCTTAATTATTATTTTTATTTTTTTATTTTATATTAATATTATTTTGCATATATGAGTTACTTGTTGACCAAAATGTGACATTGTTCATGTGAGAAATCAATAAAATACTAATATAAAAGAAAACAATAAGTCAGATGACCTGTGTGTTTAAAATCATGAGTGTTCACTGCCCCCTAGTGGTCACTGTGAAGAACTGCAATATTAAATTCATCAAGTTAGCAGCCATGTAAACATACTTACACTTCTGATAAATGTAGACTTTCTTAGCTCATTATGATGCAGGGCTTTATATTGATTTATAACAAAGAATATATTAGAAATACAGATATTATTATTAGCATATAAATACGTTATTTATACCTCTAATTGGATTATTCCTACTAAAGTCTGCAATGGTTCTAGTTTGACAAATTCTATGATGCAGTTCATACCTGTGACCACTAGAGGGCAACAATACTCATGATTTTAAATACACAGGACATTTTTATTTATCAGTTGTTTAACCTGAATAATAGGAATATTGTATATAGTTTTAATCATTATCAGTTCCTAAGTTTTCCTCTATGTTGATGTTATTTTCATTTTTGTCTTCTTATTTCTTCTTAGATATTTATCTTGTTTTATTCTTATATATGTTTGGATTTCTGGGGGGCTGATGATGACTAATCTACATTATTATTATTTCTTATTTTCATCATTTGTGATATGTATATGTGGAAATAAATATTTATGTGTACAGCATCTGTGAAGAAATAAATCATCGTAGGAGCAAGAAACTGTGCGGATTCTTCTATTTCTTTGCTTTTCTCTCATGATATTGACATTACTGTGAAAGGGATGGCTAGAATAACACCGATAACAACAAGTGCAGTAGGATGTATACAATATTCTGTAATAAATACTACTTTTTGCATACTTTCTGAATCTTGTAATTATTATTTTTTGTTCAGATTTTAACTGAGGCCTTAGTTTTTGTTTTTTTCCAAGTACATTATATTGTAAGATGATAGTATTGCTTTGCCCCGACACATTAAGGTGTATGTTGATACAATCTCTGAGCTGTGTAGCCTATTTCATAAGTTTTTTTCCCTTCCCTTTACATCAGATAATAGTGGATGTATTAAATACATACTTTTCAGATACAAGTAGATGTATGTATGTTTGTAACTTTTTACACGTATAAATCTATACCGGGTCGGGATCCCATGCGCGCTCGCCTATGCGCGCTCGCGTGTGGCTGGAGTCTCTCCTCCTCTGCCTGCTTGCCTTCACTCACACACCGCGCGCGTTCTCGCTCTCTCGCTCCACCTCTAGACGTGAACGCGCGCTCACTCCACACTGCAGAAGAGTTAGTTTAGCTCTGAGAATATCTAGTGAATGTACAGTGGACGTTTGTGCAGAAATAACTGCTGCAGCTCCTCCAGACCAACAGAGGTTTCCCGTGTCTTGTGAAGTGACAGGGCTCCGCAGAGAGAAACGTTATCGTCTACGACCGGGTGCTGGTGTCTTCCTGCGGGCGCAGTCGGGAGACGATAACATTTCTCTTCTTGCTTCAGCCCCGGCACCGACCCGCTTTTCCTGCTTCAGCCCCGGAGGCTGAAGCCTGCCAACACTAGGATCAGCATTGATTCATGGAGAGACCTTCGTCTGGTCAGCTAACATTACTGCCAAGCAGCTGAAATATAGAGTGATATTGTGCTTTTAGCTGACGTGTGTCTCCTCACTGTGTTGAGCGATGCTCGTTCATGTCTATGTAGAGCGAGCACAAGCGCGAGCCAGACGCTGATTTTAGTTGACTTAACCGCCACAGGTGTCGCTGTTAACAAGACATTTCTGAAAGTTACAAATAGTCCCTTTAAATACATACTTTTGGATCCATGTTGTTGGAAAAATGGAAAAATCCCATTGGCTTTTGTCGAGGGACCCCAGGGTGATGCTAACTTCCTGGTTGGCCTACAAAAATACCTCATCCCTGCACTACTCTATCTCAAGGCCTATGGAAAGGAGGCCGGGTCACGCGTCATCAACGCGTCATATCTTTGGGGTTATAACACAAGCGCAGTTAAATCTGGTCTGCAATCGATGAAATTCAGCCAATCGCAACGCATTTTACCGGGCAGAGAGGGTCCAATGAAAGCCATGTTGCATTATGGGAAGTCGTAGGATCAGGCTTTTAGAGTGTAACACACTTAACAGGGTATAAAAATCACAACATCTTGTCCTCTGAGGCATCAATTAAAAAAAAAAAAAAAAAAAATCTGTCTCTCACACGTCGCCCAACAAGTGCAATACTAAATGTTGGAAGGACTTCTTTAACCACCTGCAGAATAAGTGCTTAATTCTTTGAAGTGAACTACTTATGAATGTTACGTGTTGTCTGATGTTTTCTGTCATTCTGCGCCGGCTCTGCGAGTTGAATTTCAGCGGCGGTTCAGCGGGAGATTGAAGGTTAAAAGGGGGATTTTCAGGTACTTAAGCTTTGCTCCGACCGAGCCATATCACACACACACACACACACACACACACACACTCACACACGTTACCTGGCTGTGGAGTAAAGTGGTTTCCTCTGTGAGGTTTAGTTTGTCAGTGGGGGCCCAGGATTAGTGCTCCATGTCACCTTGAATGCACCGATATACTTTTACAAAATGATCTCTAGCTCGTAGAACGAAGACAGCAATAACACGACATATAGGTGTTTCAGATGTTACCGGCTTCACAGCCATTAAATGTTGTTGAAATAAGGGTTTTATCTGAACTAAGACATCTAATAAAATGCATCTTTTCATGCAAATTTTGTTCAGTTTTAATGTAGATGTCAAATTTACTGGGGTCGTGAAGACTTATTTCCATCCTGGTTACTGTTTGACCTCCTCACTTGTGTATCAGTCTCTCCAATCCCAGTTCTTGAGTGCAGTCCAAGTCTCCGTCTGACTCGGAGCTCAGAGCAGGCGGACAGACAAAGACCCGAAAGGGGGTCTGATCCCTCAACTCCCTCGGCCCTTTGTTCAAAGTGGGGCTGTGATGTACTCGCTGTTTTAGAAAGAGCCCTTTTCAGCTAGGCCGTAAGGCGATCCTGGGCCTTTCCTAGCCAGGGTGTGCCCCCGGGCGTCTCTGGTTTACCTGCGGGACCAGGATGGGCGGGGTGGCGGGGGTGGGCTGGTCCTCCCTGGGCCAGGTAGGAAGCAGAGGAGAGGAAAGCAGCTGGTCAGTGGAGGAGAGGGAGAGAGAGAGAGAGAGAGAGGAAGGAGGAGGGGAGGGATGGAGGGATGGATGTAAGGCGAGAACGCTGAGAAAGGACAAATAAACAAAGGTGGCGATGAGGGTCTGAAGGTGAATTAATTGTATCAAGCTCTTTCTCTCTTTGGTGACGGTCTCCAGAGACAGCAGCACAGGGAACGGCACACAATGGATACAGTATGGGACGACTATAGGCCAGCTTAGAGAGACCTGCAGCTCTTTAAGAGTCAACCAGCTGGGTAACACGTACACTTACAGGTCCTCCATGAACATTTACATCTAAAACATCTGGATGAGGTTGACAGGTTTATTTTTTTTGTGAAATGTCTCAACAACTATTTGACGGATTGCCGTAAAATTTGGTTGAAGTTGAGCTCAAGATGAATTGTGATAACTTTGATGATCCCTTAAAGTATTAATTATTCATTTAAATAAATGTCAGTTATATATCGCCGTATGAGGGAACTCAATGATGAATGATGAAAGCAACTTGCAGTTGCAGTGTTTAGAAACTGTGCGTCTGTGGCAACATTTCCGGGAAAAGTCATAACCGGCACTCTTTGGGAAGTTAGATTATTTATTATTGGGCAGCGCCGAAGAGAACAAAATGGGGATCTTTGAGATTGGAACTTTAACATCTCATCCAGCACCATCATCGGGTCAACAAATTTATTTGTCCAATAATTAATTAACTATAAACCAATGACTGCAAGATGGACGACATGACAGCTCCCCAAAAGAGAAGCCAAAACATCTGGATCGCCCCCTGGTGGCTGGCTGCAGTACAGCTCATAAGCCCCGCCCCCCTCTATGTTAGCGGATGGGACATGAGCCAAACTACAAAAGTCAACGTACACGTCAATTACATTTTTCCCAAAGATGGTTTCTGTCATTTTAGGTAGTTCTCATCACGCTGATGTTTATTCATGTGTTCATTTCTCTGATCAATTTGGTTTTAATTAGTTAATTGATGCTATAAAACAGGTGGTTAGACGTCATGATTGACAGCTGTGAGTCTCTCTCGCTAACAAGCTGCGGCCGTGTTCTGCTCGTGATTGGTTCGGGCGCATGACCTCGATACCGCGGCTCCACCAGCCAATCACTACTGCCTAGACTCTGTCTCCAAATTAAGTCAAAATCTCAAGACGGCAGCTCCCGTATCCAGGATGTTTTGGCTTATTGTTTGACTTATAATTAGGAAGTGGAGATGCGTCGTCCATCTCTTTATAGTCTATGGAAAAACAAATGAAGCCTACTGTTTGCTGACATGATGCTTATTGCCAGTAAACCTAAACGTTATGAGTCATCCTTGAGCTTTTGCTTTAAAAATAATTATGTTTTTGAGGATATTATCAGCGTAAAATATTAACAGATTAAACTCAGGAGGGTGGAACTTTAATGGTAACATAAAAAAAAGCGTATACTTGTGTTTTAGAATGAAACCCTCTGTTTGCAAAGTCGCAACTTAATAGTTCAGAGCAGCTTTGCAGTGTTTTTTTTAGATACAGCTGAACGTTACTGTGTGACAGTAACTGTGTGACAGTAACTGTGACTGCTGAGGAGGAAGGAAGAAGGCGGAGTGTTGCTGCGGTTTGCTGTTTCTGGCCGACTGAACAGACGACACCGAGCTCAGTGGGCTGTGAGAAGTCGTCTGGTCTACGGTTGGTGATTGATTCTCATTTTGAGAATTTTTGTCAGCTCTTCATATATATATATATAAATATATATATATGTGGTTCCCAACCTGGGGATTGGGACCCCCCCAAGAGGTCCCAAGTTAAGGGCTCATGAGATGATAACAAGAACAATATTACTCTAACAGAAGTTTTCTAACTTTTCTCACATCTTTACTTTTGTCTTCAGAGTTTTATCTCTTCAAAAGTCTTAGAAAATATTCAAACATAACAGTTTAAGTATGCAACATGGAAGTGTGCAACCTGTGTGTCATGAGAAGGCATCGCTTGGCAGGTTAAAAGGGTTGGAGTTGAGTCAGAAAAACACAACACATTGCTTCTTCAAATATTCTATTTATCTCTATTTTCATGTACATGTCTAATTTAGTAAAAATAAAGATTATAAAGATTATAACCGGAAGTATAGCCTACTATAAGGCTCACTGATGTGGTTTATTTTGAAATCTAAGCCAGGAAGTCCCATCATTTGACTCTGCAGCTTGACTCTGGTGACAGTAGGAGGGCAGAACTGTGACAAAGTCAAATATATCCGAGCGGCTGCAGCTTTTACGCAGAAAAATTAGAGGAAATCAGTCTTGACATGCAGCTGAAGCCTCTTTAAAACAGACCAAATTATTATAAAATATAGTGATTAATAAATAATTCTAATAAATAGTCTGCAGTCATTAATATAATGAGCTGATTAATGAGGAAGAGTGATGATAAAGAAGGAAGAAGACGGAGAGAGGCGATGGAGGAACTTAGACCAAGAAGAATGACCATGAGGATTTTTACATGAGAACATGTTTTCAAGCTTTATGGAGTTTCAATAAGGTGTTTCTATCATGCAGAAGAGATGGATGCGTCGGAAGTTGCCCGTCTTGATTTTCACCTTCTTCATCATTCTCTATGTGGATTTTCAATTACGCACCAGCAGCCTCTCCAAACTCACTGTGGCTCATCATCATCCATCAGCCGGTGCGCTGCAGCAGCGTGCATCCATCCAGCAGACTGCATCACCGGCCAAGGACGCACAGAACCCGGCTGACAGCAGCAGCAGCAGCAGCAGGAAGGCAGGACACCCAGCCTCCTCTGAGGATGCACATGTCACCCAGCAGAAGTTGAAGCTGGAGGACATCTTCATCGCTGTGAAGACGACCGGGCGGTTCCACCAGACGCGTCTTGCGCTCCTGTTGGAGACGTGGATCTCCAGAACCAAAGCGCATGTGAGTGTCTGCTCAAGGCTGCTCTCACCCAAAGCCACCTGCACCAAAGTTATGATCACACGTCTTAATCAAAGCAAACAAAATCTGTTTATATTGAATTATGTCTATAAACATTTAAGAGAAGAGTTTTTAGCTCAACATTTCACCAGAGATTTAAGATGGAACTCCTGAACTAATTAAAAGTCATTATATATTAAAGGGACTATTTGTAACTTTCAGAAATGCTTATTAACAGCGACACCTGTGGCCGTTAAATCAACTAAAGTCAGCGTCCTGTTGCTCGAGCTTGTGCTCGCTCTAAATAGACATGAACGAGCATCGCTCAAAACCGTGAAATGTTATCGTCTCCCTCCGGCACCCGGTTGGAGGCGATACCGTTTCTCGCTGCGTAGCCCGGTCACTTCACAAGACACGGGAAACCTCTGTTGGTCTGGAGGAGCTGCAGCAGTTATTTCTGCACAAACGTCCACTTCACTAGATATTCTCAGAGCTAAACTATCTCTTCTGCAGTGTGGAGTGTGCGCGCATGCACGTGTAGAGGTGGAGCGAGACAGCGAGAACGCGCGCGGTGTGTGAGTGAAGGCATGCAGCGAAGCAGAGACACTGGCCACACGCGAGCGCGCATGGGATCCCGACCCGGTAGATTTATACGTGTAAGAAGTTACAAACAGTCCCTTTAAAAGTCATTATATATTAAATATCTGAGCCATCATTAGGCCTATAAGAGGACACGTGCTGTAGGCCTTATGATGAAATGAAAACATTCACTTCCGTTTTGCTTTGAAGCTGCAGGTCTGATGATGGATTCGGCTGATTACAGTAAAGTTTAGTGAGTCGGTTGGTCCATTTTACTGGCAACTGATTCATGAATTCCAACACGCAGAGAGAATTTGCTGCTCTATTTGCTGTTGAAACCTTCGTGTCAGTCTGAAAAAAAAGCACAGTTTCAAGAGTTTTCAGACTTTGCGTCTAACATTTAGGGGTCGTAGGGACGTAGATGGATTTCTCAAACTCAAAAATATAACGGTGATCACTTTAGTTTGGTTTAAAGACTCCTTGAAGGCGAGATTAGTCAGTTTTTGTGTGAAAGGTTTGACATGAGTGAGCTTTTGAGACTAGAAAGTAACACACTTGTCTTTGGGATGTCTGTTATCAGTCCAGTTTAAAAGGTCTTTTATTACAGATCACTCCAAGATTATGATCATACTATTGAGTATTGAGTGCTGGATCCTCGGCAGCAGTGGCCCATTTTTGTCCCCATCTTCTCTTTCAGTTCAGTTATTGTTGAATTCAAAAGGTGCTTTATCGTCGTGAAATACAAAACCAGTTACTGCCAAAGCAAAATTGACAAATAATAGAGTCTAATCAGTTTCAAATAGATTTGTTTTCTGTCTGACAGGTCTTTCTCTCACACACACACACACACACACACACTTGTCCTCTCAGCGAGGCTTTGCCAACTCGAGTGGCTCGTAAAAACAACACACAATGCTTCACCAGGAACATCTGTGTGAGTCAGAGTTCAGCATCTCTGATCTGCAGAGGCTGGATTTGTCCAGTCTGGTTGGTAAAAGTCAAAGTTATCATTATATCTTACAGGGTTGACAGTTGTGAGACACATTCACAGCACAGGACGTACTCAGTAAGAGACAGTGGACGATATATTTTATCTAAATACATATACATCGATTTGTAAGAAACATGTCTTTCAAATTAAAGCTGAAGTAGGCGAGATTGGAGCAAATATGATTAAACAAAGTTTATAAAACGGTCGCTATATCGTGACAGTAGTACATGAAACAGGTAACCTGAAAACAATCATGTGCCTCTGTGTCCTCCGGTGCTCCTAGCGGCATCTGCAAGATTTCACAGACCGGAGGAAAACAAGCAGTAAGAGCTGATCTGAGGTCTGCTGTCCAGCTGCTGTCTATGAGAGCCGGCTGTCAATCACTCGCAAACTCCGACCAAACGGTCAAACTAGGCAGCGCTGATCAAATATGAATCAATATTATGTTACGTTAATGCCTATTTCTCTCCTCACATGTTCTCAGAATCATCTTGTAGTGCACGGTTTAGCTGTAAAATGAGAAAGTTTGTGACGCGGTAGCCATTATGAATTCTCTTGACGGAACGCCAAACTACCGGTCCCATGACCGGAGCACAGCCAATAGGAACGCTCTCTCTCTGAAATGACCTGTGATTGGTCAAAGTGTCCCGTCACGAGCTAGATGTTCTAAAGCCTGTAAACAGAGCCATGAGGAGGTGCAGCAGTCTAGTTTTCTCTCAGAACACTTGAATTACAATATGCTGAAAGGTTATTATGGAATTTTTGCCCAATGATAACAAAAATATATACTGCCTACTGACGCTTTAAATTAACATGAGTTTATTTCCTTTTTTGAAACGAGCGAAACACACGAACATTGTGAGAGGAAGCGTTCATCTTTTAGCTTCTCGTTTTCTGTCTCACAGGGCAGAAAGACTTTTCACAGAAGTGCTGGTTTAAATAAGAGGAGGCATGATTTAAAGGGTGAAAGAGGAAGGTACCACACACACACACACACACACAGGAAGCTGTGCAGGCAGGTTGTCTGGACCGAGGGGAAGCAGCCGCCGTGTAGAGACGCTCTTAACAATACTGAAACGGAAGCTGGTCACAGAACAGGAAGTGGAGAGGCAGATTGCAGAACCTCATCTTACCTTCACCCTCCCACACACACACATACATTCACACACACACATATCACAAGGCTTTACCAGTTCACAGGGTGAGAAGTCATTTCTAACCAGCTACTCTTTCTACACAGCTAATCTGCTCAGAGCCGGAAACAGAAGTGTTGAGACAGAAACTTCCCCTTATAACAACATTTTATCTGAACCTGATCTCGGGGCCTCGTCCAGCTCTAAGTTCCTGAATCATTTTTTAATACAGCGACCATGCTGATGTTTAGCAAGTCAACGTATTCTCATACAGCGGTTCGTATGATATCTTATGATATCGTACGCTTTCCTACAAATGTCCAGCAACATGTGTCAGTTTCCGCTTGTTACATGTATACAGACTTTTCAAAATAAACTTCCGTCTCCACAGGAAACAACTTGATTAGGTTTAGGCAACAAAACGACTTAGTTAGGTTTAGGAAAAGATCGTGGTTTGGCCTGAAATAACTCCGGAAGTGGCGTTACTTAAGTACAGGGTTTGAAATGTTCACTTCCTGCCACTGGGGCAGACAAGTATTTTCTTTTAAATCTCTGCGCTGAATGAAGGAATAACATTTTAGATCTGATGTCATTCAATGTTCGATATATTTAACATAAAACACATTATATACACGGTAAATTACAGTGTTTGAATTACACCGTGGAGGGAGGGTAGTGTACACAGTACTGTGCTGTACTTTGTTATTGTCATCTGTAGTGGTTATTTGCATAAAAACACACAATTCAAATGATTATGATTATTTCAATATTTGCTTTGATTAAAAAAATTCTTTCATTCATGCTAACATTCACTAATTAGGACAAAACACAAAATACAGCTAAGGTTGATGGGATTGTTATACATTTTGCAGGTATTGTCATGAACCATAGTATTGGACGAATTGAAATATGGCCTTGATGGTGGCGCTATAGAGGCAAAGGGTTCATCGTCTGGGAACCATGAATCTCCGTGCATAATGTTGTGTCGATCCATCTTGCAGATGTTGAGGTATTTCACCGGTTAAGAGAAAGATTTGACCTGGTGGTGGCGCTAGAGGAAAAGTTAAGGGATCATCGATGTCATCCTTAGGATTCATAGCAGGTCTGTAGTACTCGAGTCTGGTCTCGGTTCTCGAGACCACTTTTTTTAAGTCTTGCACTTGTCTTGGTCTCGTGTCTTGTTGGACTTGGGAGTTCCTGGCTGCTGATTTGGGATCAGTTGTGCAGAACGTTGCCTGATTTTACCAACATGATGCATGAAAAACAAAAGTCTTCCGCCTCTTCCTTAACGTACCAACCTGTTCTCACTCCCTCTCATCTTCAACCTCTTATCCGGGGTCGGGTTGCCGGGGGCAACAGCTCCAGCAGGGGACCCCAAACTTCCCTTTCCCGGGCCACATTAACCAGCTCTGACTGGGGGATCCCGAGGCGTTCCCAGGCCAGTGTGGAGATATAATCTCTCCACCTAGTCCTGGGTCTTCCCTGTGGCCTCCTCCCAGCTGGTCGTGCCTGGAACACCTCCCTAGGGAGGCGTCCAGAGGGCATCCGTACTAGATGTCCGAACCACCTCAGCTGGCTCCTTTCAACGCAAAGGAGCAGTGGCTCTACTCCGAGTCCCTCACGGATGACTGAGCTTCTCACCCTATCTCTAAGGGAGACGCCAGCCACCCTCCTGAGGAAACCCATTTCGGCCGCTTGTACCCGCGATCTAGTTCTTTCAGTCATCACCCAGCCCTCATGACCATAGGTGAGAGTAGGAACGAAGACTGACCGGTAGATCGAGAGCTTTGCCTTCCAGCTTGGAAGCTGACGCACGGAGGCACCTTTTAGCAACAGTATGTGACGAACCGGGCTTTCAACTGACTCCAATGTAAACCCACCCGCTGCGTTATTCGAGTAATAAATGTTTTTGGGCCCGCACAAATGTAATGAGAGGAGGATGTGACGTTCGGTTGTTTGAGCTCGACAGAGCGATCAGATCTCACCCAGCAGACATGTGATGTCAGGAAGACGTTCAGATCATGTCTGTATAACGTTTGTCCGTCCAGACCCACTTTTGTACGTCTGAGACGTGCAAGTTGGGTTCAATATTGGAACGTCTGGTTAGGTGCCTTTTTGGACGTCTGTGGAAATGCAACTCAGGTTGACATCAATAGTTGAATGTTAGAAAGACATTTAAACTTTTAGACGGTCGACAGAGACGTTAAATTGATGTCTTTTGGACGTGTCTTTGCCCAGTGGGCAATGTGGACAGTGGCGACACACATTAATACCAGGTGTAGCCTAAATGTTATCTGGATATGAGACACATTTTAATGCAAAGTCAAGGGTCACTGCTTCTTGCTGTTACAGCAGGTTAACTTGACTGCAAGACTGTATTATTATGCTAGGCTAGGCTATTTACCCTCTGGCTCCAGCTCCACACTCAGCGTATAGACATCTATATGTTGGGAAATAAAGTGAGTAAGCATATTCCCCAGCTAGCCTACTTCTTTAAAGCTTTGGTCTGACACTTCAATATGTTCTAATGTTGTAAAAATGAATAATTTTAAACCATTAATGCGGTTAAATAAAAACCTTGTGACTGTCGGGTCATTGGCTTTAATCCCCTAAGCAACTATAAATATACATGAAATAATAAAAATAATTTTCTCTCTTTGCTCAATTACTTTTTATCAAAGTTCCCCCCTGAGGCATCTCAAAATGCTTCAGTGAAGGTCCAGATTAAAAAAAGCCAGATTCCCATCAAACACACACATACACACGCACACACACACACACGCACACGCACACGCACACGCACACGCACACGCACACACACACACACACACACACACACACACACACACACACACACACACACACACATCCAGGGAATCTCAAAGTATTGATCAGAAACCTTATCGAGATATATTGCAGTAATCTTGTGCAACGGGGCAAAGTACAAATCTTACTTAACGACCCTTTAAACAGCATAAAAAACAAGCTGAGATTTATGCATTTCTGCCTGACCTCGGGGAAATTTCCTCTCTCGTTTTTACGAGACGCTCCACGCTGACAGTCTGCCATTTGTGCCAAACTGTGATGGTGGCCCTTCCTCTGGGGTTTTTATTTACCAGGGTAGATGGTGGTTTTCTTGGTGATAGTGTAGTGGTGAGGAGGATTGATCCAGGTATCTCATTACTCCTTCTGCTGCAGAGATGGAGGGATGAGAGGGAGGGTAAAACTGTGCTTAAATAGATTATGCAGCCTTTCTTTTAGAGAGCAGTAGGGAGGATATTATGGAGATTAGTGACTTTACACACACACACACACACACACACATACAGCGAGTTTAAGGATGTTTAAGCACACAAAAGGATGAGCAGACCATTAAATTAGCAAAATAAAATGACAAACATCTCCCAGAAAAACCCAACCTATGATGTGCTCAACCAATCGCCGATAGCCAATGTATTCGTCCAATCTCCCGACACTAGTGAGAACAGGTTTTTGTCCCCTAAAACAGGCCTGGTGCCCCGATACCCAAACCGTAACCCTAAAACCAGGTCTAAACAGCCTTTTGAAGAAGAGGGGACTGGCCTCATTCTCAAGGTCTAAAACTCAAAGCCTCACAAAGGTAGGAGGACAAGAACAAACCGTAGACCGTATATAAGAAGTGGACGTGATCACCGTGACGTCACCCATTGGTTTGTGAACTACGGTTTTGAGGCCTCGAGTTTGACATTTTGGCCGTCATCATCTTGGTATTTGGCTGTCATCATGTTGTTTTTTTTGCAACCAGAAGTGACACGAGAGGGTGGAGCCAAGTACAATCGCCATTTTTAGGCGACCGAAAAGGTTATAATTAACTTTCATGAACTGAAAACACACTGTAAAAGGGGTTAAAGTTCTACGACGATTCCCAGACCAGACAACGCCGTGGTAGTGACCTGTCAATCACCAGGTAGCCCCGCCCTAAAGCATCTCCTGCTTTATGGTCTATTTGACTCTAAATGGGACCATAATTTACTAAATGAACATCATGCTGTATTGAAGAAGACTTGAAACTAGCGATTGAGACCATAAACTCATGTTTACAATGTTTACTGAGGTAATAAATCAAGAGAGAAGTAGGCTCATTTTCTCATAGACTTCTATACAATCAGAGGAGTCGCCCCCTGCTGGCTGTTAGAGAGAATGCAGGTTTAAGGCACTTTTCAGACCCGGAGGTGGAATAAATTGTTGCGTTGGAGGCTCCCGTTCATTCCTATGAGAGCCAGAATGGCTCGACCTCCGAGTGATAAAGTACCCGGATCATCCGGCGATCTTCCTTATCCATTTGGCCCGTAGATCAGGCGCAGTCGCGTTTCCTTTAACTCCGCCTCCCAACCCTCGCTCCAGCCTCGGTCTGGGTCTCATTCACATGAATGGAGGAAGAGAAATAACTCTGGATTCAGCTGTTAGTGCGTTTTACAACCTTTATATAAGGGCTATTAGAGTGTTCATACTGGGAAGTTGATTCACCTAAAAAAAAGTTATCCGCTGAGTTACAGACATCTCTTTCCCAATGTAAGTCTATGGGAAAAAGTATTTTTGTGCCCAATGGCATCACGTGACGGACACAGACGTTGTAGTACCGCCGTTTGGCTTCCTGGAGGTTTGGAACAAACCACATCTGGATGAACCAGGAGCTCTGTCGCCCTCTACTGAATGACTGCAGAACAATTTCCCGTCACAATTCAATGTCTCCTCTCTGTCTTCAGTCTTCTTTCTGAACTCGTTGACCACAAAAAGTTTATGAAATCAGAAATATTTCTGTCATCCATATAAAAACAACAGACTGCTCCCTTTTTTAAAAGGTATCCCTGGATGATATTTTTTCTAATCTGACCATGTAATCCAGGGATTACAGTCATTAGCTGGAGCTGCCTGTCAGGCGGTCTGGAAAGCTTCTTTCTCACTGCATGCCGCTTATTCACACGCACGCACGCACGCACACACGCGCACACGCACGCACACACACATGCGCACACACGCACACATGTAAACTGACAAACGTTTATCACACATTCAGTGTCGCTCTATGGTGGGAAATTCAGTTTCACACCCTGATCGCTTCACACTCCAACCCGACTATCTCCTCTTTTACTATCTGTCTTTTTAAAACACACACACACAAACACACACACACACACACACACACACACACCCTCCTCTCCCTGGGTTTAGTCCCATCTCTTGCCGTCCCTGTCATTTGTAATTCACCACTTCACCAATACAATATTTTCATAACATTTTTGCTGCATTAATTTTATTTTTGTTTCTAAATTCTGCTGCAGTCACTTTAAATGCACTAATAATGCTGTCATGTACTTTCCGCTCATACTTACACACTATTTATCTGTAACATCTCCAAATGAACAGTTTTTCTTTCTGTTTTGACCTCCTCTCCACACTATTCCTGTTGTCAGGCTATTAAATAGGCGTCATCAGTCGCTATAAGCCCCATAGATGTGGGTCAATAGGGGCCTACTACATCCACTAGTAGGTTTTGTCATCTATTCACATAGTAGATCACCAAAAGAAGGTATAAAAGAACACGACAGCGACCTCTAGCGACCGTAGTAATTATGACAGGAGCAGAAGTAGAGACAGTGTTTTTTTGCCTAAACATAAAGAAGTTGTAGTGTTGTTGTGTAAACCTAAAGAAGTTGTAGTGTTGTTGTGTAAACCTAAAGAAGTTGTAGTTTTGTTGCCTAAACCTAAAGAAGTTGTAGTGTTGTTGTGTAAACCTAAAGAAGTTGTAGTGTTGTTGTGTAAACCTAAAGAAGTTGTAGTTTCGTTGCCTAAACCTAAAGAAGTTGTAGTTTTTTTGCCTAAACCTAAAGAAGCCTTTGTGCTTGTGTTAAAAATGTGACGTTTCACTCAGTTTTACATGTTAGAATGTGTTACTTTTAAGTTTCACTTTCACTTTCTTTGTGATCGTTCATTTTGAATTTCAATATAGCCGATATAGGGTTTGTCATTAATCTATGTTCTGTTTCTAGATGGGTTTGTGAGGATAAAATAGTAATCTGAGGGTTTGACTAAAAAAGAAAAAAGAAAAAGGAGGAACATAACTGATATTTACAACCAAAGGCAGTTGAGGTCGCATGTAGGATATACAGTATTTCTTATCTCTTCTTTGCTCCATTATTTTCTTTCTTCCCGTTACTCTCAATGTTTCATGACACATGCCCCGTATGTTGCATCACTAAGACAGAGCTCATTTAAAATGCTTTAAAATGTATGCTTGAAACATTGTTTTAGTATTCTTGTATTCCAGCCAGAAAGACACATTAACACATTTCCAGGAGGTTGAATAAAACATGAGTTATGGTTTGTGCTTATCTTATCTAACGAGTGATTTGTCCCGCTCTGAGCTCATTTAGTGGCTGCCTGGCACTAAAGGAAGTCGAACACACCGCACGGTTCAGCCTGCTGGGCTGCGGAGACGGAGTGTGACGTTAAAGGTTGAAATCCCCCGGTACAATCCTCCCCGGTCTCAGTTAATCAGTTATTGAAATTTTATTTATTTTTTATAGCATTTAGGGAAAGTTTTCACGCTGTTACAGCACGACGTGTGAAGAAGTTTGTTTCTCTTTTTAGAGAAACACTTTAGTGGGAATGATTTTAAGGAGTTCCCTCTCAAATCCTCCAAAAGCGTATATCATATATCACATACTCTGTGAACATAAACCTCAATCATGTCACCTCGATAATTGTAATTTCCGCAACCTCTCCTCATGTGACATCGTTTGAATTGTCTGCTAGATGAAACTGGTGCAGGATTCCAACTAGTTGTGGAAATGTTGGTGAATTTTAAAGGAATCGTGAATGATTTTGCATATAAGTAAAAAAAAAAAGCCAAATATTATGATACATTTGAATCTACTTAAAACAACTTTCTTATAGTTCATTATGTGTATTTTTGTCTTTGCAAACTCACTCAATTTCCCTCACAACGTCCCTTGAGAGACTAATAAATACATTTGAATTTAACCTAATTAAATTCTATTTAAATATCAATAAAAGCACTTATATATATGACAATATTACTTATTTATTACATATAACTATGTATATCAATTCCTTTAAACGTTTTTCATGGCAAGTAATGGTATGTTTTTGGAGCAGTTTCTTTTTGGACTTGGATACACAGACTATAAACTTTAACAATTTTATTCTGGTTTACAGTTTAGATTATATAAACGTTCCTCCAAAAAGGGTAAAATAAAAATTCATTCTGCTGCTTGGCAGCTTTAATTGTTGTTTTTACAATTTTATACCACTAGAGGTCAGTGTTGTACTATCTATCTATCTATCTATCTATCTATCTATCTATCTATCTATCTATCTATCTATCTATCTATCTATCCATCTATCCATCTATCTATCTATCTATCTATCTATCTATCTATCTATCCATCTATCCATCTATCTATCTATCTATCTATCTATCTATGTGGGGAACTTTGTTTTTGTCACATTGAATTTGCTCCATTCAAAACAATATTGATCCTGCGAGACGAGAGTGTGTTGAGTCCTTAATGAAGGTGCTTTCAGGATGATCTGTTACAGATGTGCAGAAGAAGAAGAAGAAGAAGAAGAAGAAGAATATAATCCCTTTCTTTCTCTTTGTTTTTTTATCCAGACGTTCATCTTCACAGAGACAGAGGATGAGGACTTACATTCACAAGGTAAGCAGCAGTCTTTCCATAGTTAGGTCCAGTCCCTTCAGTGCAAATGTAAAGCTTTGCAGGGCTGACTCTCTTCCCTCTCTTTCTTCTCCTCTCTTCCTCCTATCCTATTCCCCTCTCTCTCTCTATCTCCCTTTCCAGATTTTCTTTTCCGTTGTCAGCAGATTGTTTGAACTCTGCCGACATCATTTTGCAAATAACCCTTCTGATTATAATCCTGATTATAATGAGCTTTTATAAAATGTACTGTACAACATAATCAACTGTATCAACAGTATAATCATGTGGAGCACCTTTGCAACAGAGACAATATGTATAAATCTCAAACACATCTCTCTGTGCAGGTTACAACATGGTGGTAACGGGCTGCCAGTCGGATCACAGCCAGCAGGCTCTGTCCTGCAAGATGTCCGCCGAGTACGACGGCTTCATGGCCTCAGACAAGAGGTAAGACAAATTAAGGTCCGCTTGTCATCCTGCTCATGCTGGATTTAAAGATGGGATTAAAGATCACAAACTGTATTGATCACCGTGGGGAGATCGGGGCTGTTACAGCGGCAGGTGAAGAGAATGACTGCAGTCAGATTTATTACAGGGGTAATCTTTGACACTCATTGTTGTTTCTGCTCAGCATTTCCCAGAGGTCACCTGTCAATCAAGCAGTGTGGCCAACACAGAAGTTTTTTCCTGATATTTTGTGTTGATAAATTCTAAGTTATGTTCATGTTCATGTTTAGCAATTGCATCAGCTATGACCGCTCAAAACACATTCATTCTCCAGTGCTAAAGGGGACATTCCAGGTTCATACTTGTATTTTGGGTTTCTACTAGATCATCTTTAGATGCTTTAAAGGGACTGTTTGTAACTTTTTAAGCATATAAATGTACCGGTTCGGGACACATGTGTGCTCGCGTGTGGCCAGAGCCACTGCTCCTCTGCTTGCCTTCACTCAGACAGCGCGCGCGTTCTCGCTGTCTCGCTCCACCTCTAGACGTGAACGAGCGCTCACTCCACACTGCAGAAGAGTTAGTTTAGCTCTGAGAATATCTAGTGAATGTACAGTGGACGTTTGTGCAGAAATAACTGCTGCAGCTCCTCCAGACCAACAGAGGTTTCCCGTGTCTTGGGAAGTGACGGGGCTCCGCAGAGAGAAACGTTATCTTCTCCGACCGGGTGCCGGTGTCTCCCCTGCTCTCTCCGGCTGCGGGCGGAGATGATAACGTTACTCGCTGCGGAGCCCCGCTGCCTCAGCCTGCGCTGAAGCAGGAAAAGACAACACTAGGATCAGCATTGATTCATGGAGAGACCTTCGTCTGGTCAGCTAACATTACTGCCAAGCAGCTGAAATATAGAGTGATATTGTGGTTTTAGCTGACGTGTGTCGTCTCACTGTGTTGAGCGATGCTCGTTCATGTCTATTTAGAGTGAGCAAGCGTGAGCCCGATGCTGACTTTCGTTGATTTCACGGCCACAGGTGTCGCTGTTAACAAGCATTCCTGAAAGTTACAAATAGTCCCTTTAACTCGTTTCCATAGCAATCATAACAAAATCATGAGAGAAGAAGAGGAGCAGTATTTTGCAAAGGACACACTCGTTTTCAACTCACAACCCGGCCGTCATACAGTATTTAGGACAATGTGTTGCTGATATTCAAGTTCAAGTTCAAGTTCAACTTTATTGTCATTTTTCTACATACAAAGTAAACGGTTAAAACGAAATGTCGTTGCTCACGGACCATGGTGCAAACACAGACATACAAAAACAGTCACAAACATAGAACATAACACAGTGAACAAAGTGCGATGGTGCAGCACAATAAAGAGTGGATGACAGGATATTAACAGAGTAAAAGCAGTATAAAAGCAATCAGGTCTATAAAAGTGCTATATATAAAAACCCAATGACTCTCCAGTAGTTCTCCTTGTATAAATACCTAATAAATAGATAAATAGATAAATAGATAAATAGAAGTGCAAATATTCGGCCATATTTTTAAAAATACAACGAGGCTCAGCAGCCGGTGTTCGGTGTGTGACTAAAGGCTTCGAAGGCCGTCTTGTCATTAAGATGGCAGAGAAAATGAAAGAGCGTTTCAGTTCGGTTTCCAGGGCCCACTTTGTCATTTGGACTGAAAGGGAAGGGAGGCTGTGCGGTTTGGAGGGAAGCCTTTCGTGTTGTTGTCGGGCAGCCATTAGGATGGCAGAGGAAAGGAGACAACCACTTCAGTTTGGTACCAGAAGCTTTGTCGTTTGGACTCATTTGGATGTTACCGTTTGGTCTGGAATGAGGCTTTGACATCGGGTCCAGACATTAAGGTGGCAGAAGGAATCAAACGGCTTCATCACTCACAGAGTAATAGAGTGGGATTCATGCTATGAGGACAACAGGAAATATGATCCACATCTGACCATCCTTGAACAGAGCTAAGGGTTACGATCTCCCGCCATGTGAACATTTGTTATTGTTACAACCCTGAAGGTGTCTGGGGAAAAGGGAAGCAACGAGACTGCCCATGTGACCGGGAAAGCACTGCCGTTTATTATTTGGGTTTACCTCTTTTCAACCGAAGCCTGCTCAAACGTGATCGATCAACACTACTCAGACTACAAACGGAAACCAGAACGTTTCTGATACCAAAATCTTGTCTCGTTGCCGACAGATTCTGCATTCATATGCAGATAGATTAGTCTTAAAGTAACGTAGCTGGCTGCATTAGCTGTCTTGAGTCACGACACCAGGATCTGATCCACACTTGAAAAGAAAACATGTGCCATAGTAATAAGTAAACCTTGAGGTTCAAATATGCAATCACGAAAACAAGATTTGAGGAATAATTTCCTGTGGTAGACTTACATTTCTTCCTGTGAGGATAAGGTAATTCAGTGTGACGAAATGGATCACATAAAAAGGCCCCACTCAGGCACAATGATAAACCAGAGTTTGACTTTAAAAAGAAAATGTTACTGTTGATGTGACGCATCATCTACTGCAGAAGTCTTTGGCAAACAGCTGGATTCACTCTGTGCAAGAATGAAACCAACAAAGAGGGAAATTTGGGTTGAATTCTCTGATCTGACATCAAGATCTGAAACCCAGATAATTATAAAATAAATTATAAAATTATTATTTATATTTTTATATTTTTTATTTTTTATAAATATATAAAAATATATTTTATTTTTATATATTATTAAATTATTATTATTATTATTATTATTATATTATAAAATTATATAAATAAACACCTGGGTTATATTTTTAACGGCATCTTTGTTTCTGTTCTTCCCTCGGTGGCTCGTCAGGTGGTTTTGTCATGTGGACGATGATAACTACGTGAACCCAGAGGCCCTCCTCTCCCTTCTCTCGGCCTTCCCCCAGGACGGCGACATCTACGTGGGCAAACCGAGCCTGGACAAGCCCATCACTGCTCACGAGCTGCTGGAGGGCAACGCCACGGTACCATGACGACCACAGTGTTTCTGTCATTTAAACCACACGGGAGCTTTTGGCTTTCTTACTGATATTTCAGAGCCGTGGTCGGGGTCATAGATTCTAACTTAGTGATATATCAGATCATGGTCGGGGCCATAGATTCTAACTTACTGATATTTCAGAGCCATGTTCGGGGCCATAGATTCTAACTTACTGATATTTCAGAGCCATGGTCGGGGCCATAGATTCTAACTTAGTGATATTTCAGTTAATGGTCGGGGCCATGGATTCTAACTCACGGATATTTCAGAGCCGTGGTCGGGGCCATATATTCTAACTTACTAATATTTCAGAGCCGTGGTCGGGGCCATAGATGCTAACTTATTGATATTTCAGAGCCGTGGTCGGGGCCATAGATTCTAACTTACTAATATTTCAGAGCCGTGGTCAGGGCCATAGAGTCTAACTTACTGATATTCAGAGCCATGGTCGGGGCCATAGATTATAACTTACTGATATTCAGAGCCATGGTCGGGGCCATAGATTCTAACTTACTGATATTTCAGAGCCATGGTCGGGACCATAGATTCTAACTTACTGATATTTCAGAGCCATGGTCGGGGCCATAGATTCTAACTTACTGATATTTCAGAGCCGTGGTCGGGGCCATAGATTCTAACTTACTGATATGTCTGAGCCATGGTCGGGGCCATAGATTCTAACTTACTGATATTTCAGAGCCGTGGTCGGGGCCATAGATTCTAACTTACTGATATGTCTGAGCCGTGGTCGGGGCCATAGATTCTAACTTACTGATATTTCAGAGCCGTGGTCAGGGCCATAGATTCTAACTTAGTGATATATCAGATCATGGTCGGGGCCATAGATTCTAACTTACTGATATTTCAGAGCCGTGGTCGGGGCCATAGATTCTAACTTACTGATATTTCAGAGCCGTGGTCGGGGCCATAGATTCTAACTTACTGATATTTCAGAGCCGTGGTCGGGGCCATAGATTCTAACTTACTGATATTTCAGAGCCGTGGTCGGGGCCATAGATTCTAACTTACTGATATTTATAACATACATTTTGGTAATTTTGCTGATGATGGCATCCTCCTCACATCGCTTACAGGGATACCAGATATAGCAAATCATTTGCCTCAATGTTTCCCCAGAGCTTGTTCCCCAGGATTGGGAAAAGCCTCTGAAAACAGCATTTGCACCACAGCACACTAAAAGTCCTCTGAAACCCACACTAAATATAAGTTATGTGGACCGATAACTCTTTGAGGCAGGGTGACCCCTCTGAGATACATTGCTTTCTTTAACGCAACTCCGCAGATTTATGTTTTCTTGCCTTGTCCTTCTTTACCTCTTTTTTTCCATCTTGAATTCCTTCCTTCCTTCCGATAACTTATTTCTTCCATTTCACCTCGACAGACTTACTCACTTGTTCATTTGCATTTTTTCTTCCTGCCTTCTTTTCTTTGTTTCCTTCGTTCTCTTTTCTGATGCTGTACTGGGGAAATAAATAGACTCTCAAATCAAACCAAAGTCCTTCCCTGTCGCTTGTGGACACTCACATTCCACCATTATCTTCTTCAAAGACAATGTATGAGAAATATCCAGCTAAGTATCATAGCATATCAGAAATAATCTTGACCTGTTGGCCAGTTTTCTGAAGTATTTTTAGATGTCTGTTGTTTCTCAAGAAATACGCTCCTGATTCTAAAAGTGTGTAACATCAACTAGAAGAAACACATATCAATTTTATACCACGCAAGTCTATAATTCTTCTTTCCTTGCATGCCGGGTGAATCATAAACTCCACAGGTACCCGTTCTTCATTAAATCTCCTACTTTCTGCGCTGTATGGGGGTAACAAAATAAAAGCTATACCCTGTTTTTCCTCTTCCATCTTCTTTTCATGTAGCACACTGAAAGCTAATATTGTTCATTGAGCGGACCCTTCGGCACCGTTGTTGCTGGAATCTGTGTGGATTTAACAAATTGCGCTTTAATTAAATTAGATTTTAAACTTCCAGATATGCAGTGCCATCCTGTCTCTACTACTACAGTTTAAGTAGATGTTATCATAACTGACAAGGAATGATGGATCTCTCGTTTTTGTTCTTTTGTTCTTCCTTCCTTTCTTCCTTCCCCTCTTTTCCATCCATCCGTGGTTCCTTCATTTTTACTTTCCTCTCTTTTTTGATGCTCCGTGGCTCCAGCGAGGACACTAATGAGCCGTAAAACAAAGCTGATGTCTCCTTATAATTGGTTTTGTGCCAAAAAAGCAGTCCAGCCAGGTTAACTGCTGCCAATCTAAATCCATACTGGACAAATTCCATACTTTATACACTTTCTAATTTCACTCTCATCAGCACTGATGGGGCATGAGGGGAGGATGCTGTCAGGGATGAATGTATATATGTACAGTATGGATGGATGGATGAATGTATTGATGGATGGATGGATGGATGGATGGAAGTAGAGGAAACGTGTAGCTCCGTGGCTTTTGTTCACATGGGAAGGATTTCCGGATCCAGGTGGATCAATGAGTGTTTAGTGTCTCGTTGGAGATATTGATTGGTGGTAAAACACGCACACATGCACATGCACATGCACATGCATACGCACACACACAATGTGGAAGACTCCCGACGGGTTAGGAGGTTGTCAAAGCTGCAGGAGGTCGAGGTTGTTTTTGGATTACGCTTGCAGATATTCACAGGTGTGTGTGTGTCACAGTGTTCACATGCTTAACAGTAGAATTAATGCTCCTATTGAGTTAAAGTGCATCCTGATTCCAGCTCTCTGAATAGCATGCCATCCTCTCTCTCTCATTTCTTGGAATTACTCTCTCCATCTCCCTTGTGTAACATTCTCCACTCTGATTGCACCCATTTAAATAGATCTTTATTTATCTTCGCTTCTTAACTCTCTCTCTCTCTCTCTTCCTTTCCTCCTTCCTTCTGTTCCCATTGCTCTCTTTTCTTCCTATTTTTCATCATCTCCATCCTTCGCCGGGGTTGTGCGGGTGATGGAGCAAAAAAACAAAAACGAATGTCAAGCTTCCCCTCTCTGTCTCCTCCTCCTCTCGTTTTCTTTACATCTCACCGACTATCTTTGTCGATTTCCTGTCACTGTTGCGACGCTGAGGGGTGGATGAGAGAAGGAAGAAGGGAATGGAAAGGGAATGGAAAAAGGGAAAGGGTAGGAGAGGAAATAACTTTACAATAAAACAAAACCAGAAGGAATTGAAAGAGAATGAGCCAGAGGAAATACATGGTATAAGAAAAGGGAGGAAAGGAAATTAAAGGAATGGCCTTTAACACAAAAAGGAAGGAAATAGAAAAGGAAAAGGATGAGAAAGAAATCAAAAGGAGGAGGATGAAAGGGAAGAAGGAGGCAAACAATAAGGCAGGAAATGGGAAATGATAAAAATGTTAACAAAGGGAAAGTGAAGGAAAAGGAAATGGTGGAAGGGAAAAACACAGTGAAAGGAAATGTAAATAAAGGAAAGGAAAATTGACAGAGAATAAGCAAACAGAAGAAATAAACACAGATAAGTCACTGAAAGAAAGGTTGTAAAGTTGAAGGACATGTTTGGACAGAATAAATGAAAGAGAAGGAAATAAAGGCATGAAGATACACAGCATAGCAGAGGGAAAGTCAAGGAAAGAAAACACTAATTTGTTTTGTAATTATAGCCTGCCCTAAATAATCTGACTGCTGCGACTACAACACACCTCAACAGTTCTTACTGCAGGAAATAAAACAACAAAACAACTGCATCTGCTTGAGAAACGGCCGAGCGGGCAGATAAAGACATGCAATTCATATCAGGTGGTTTAGAAAAGAACGAACAATCAATACAAAAAGTGTGAAGGGGAAAGCAGATAGGAGCGGGAAAGAAAAGCGTTGCACTTTATTATTTAGGGTCAGTGAGAGAAAAGCGCTCTTCTGTATTTCTTATCTATTTACAGACATTGTTTGTTTGTCAGAGCGAAAGATACTGCGTCACTTTGACGTGATAAACGGACACAAAAAGTTACTCTTGTCAAGCAAAAGAAGTACAAGAAAAAGCTCTTCAGTTGAAGGTCAGGCAGCTTTAATGACTCACAACCACTACGTGTATACAGGTAAAGTTAAGGGATGAGGCTCTTTAGTATAAATCTTAGTATGAAACCAATAGTATGTAAATTGCATACTATTTACATTGAAGTATGCGAACATTGGACACTATGGCGGCATAAATATCCCACAATGCAATGTGGTAGTTAGGACAATGTTCACAACAGACGTTGACGGACATCTCTGTGACGTCAGTAATGCTTCAGTTTAAGTGTAAGATTTCACTTTGCTAGGTGTAATTTATATATTTTAAATGAAATCCAGACTTTATGATTCTCACAAATCATTGTTTTATGGACATGAGGTTGGTTACCATGGTTACGCATCTCCAACTTGCAAGAAGGCTCTCAGGAAGTGACGTGGTAATAAAAGCTCAGTGCGTCTGAAATGATGCATACTGCCCTTTACTTACACAAAAGTATGTTGAACGATGGTACACATATCGGGTATGTAGCGCATATATGCGATTTCGGACGCAGCCAGGGTTTTTCGAGGGTTCTTTGTAAGACTAAGGGTTCCTTTAAAGGGACTATTTGTAACTTTCAGAAATGCTTGTTAACAGCGACACCTGTGGGCGTTAAGTCAACGAAAGTCAGCATCGGGCTCGCGCCTGCTCGCTCTAAATAGACATGAACGAGCATCGCTCAAAACAGTGAGGAGACACACGTCAGCTAAAAGCACAATATCACTCTATATTTCAGCTGCTTGGCAGTAATGTTAGCTGACCAGACGAAGGTCTCTCCATGAATCAATGCTGATCCTAGTGCTGGCTTTTCCTGCCTCAGCCTTCGGGGCTGAAGCAGGAAAGATGGGTCGGTGCCGGGGTTGAAGCAGGAAGAGAAACGTTATCGCCTCCCGACTGCGCCCGCAGGGAGACACCGGCACCCGGTCGTAGACGATAACGTTACTCGCTGCGGAGCCCCGTCACTTCACAAGACACGGGAAACCTCTGTTGGTCTGGAGGAGCAGCATTCATTTCTGCACAAACGTCCACAGTACATTCACTAGATATTCTCAGAGCTAAACTAACTCTTCTGCAGTTTGTAGTGAGCACGCATGCACGCGTAGAGGTGGAGTGAAACAACAAGAACACGCGCGGTGTGTGAGCGAAGGCAAGCAGGCAGTGGAGCAGAGACTCCGGCCACACACGAGCGCGCATGGGATCCTGACCCGGTAGATTAATACATGTAAAAACTTACAAACAGTCCCTTAAAGAACCCTTTTCATTCAAAGGGTTCTCCTATGTGGACAAGCTGAAGAACCCTGTATGGTTTCTAGTTAGCACCTTTATTTCTGTGTAGATATAAGAATCATTCAAATTAGCTGAAAGAAATTTACACTTTTCAACTTTTCACTGACAGTAGGATCAACAAATGTAAAGCTGCGTTGGTGTAGGAGTGGTTCTACAGGTTCAGGTGGTAAAATGAAGAACGGTCACATTGCATAACAGTTCATACTTTTTTTACAACTCTGAAAAGTCGTCAAAGCAGCAACGATTTGGTCATTGTTTGCAACACGTTTTGTATGAAAACAGCAGTATGTATTTCTGTTTCTCTGACAGTGGCTGCATATATGTATCTGATAATATCGGTGTGGGTGTGTTTTGTCTCTCAGAGGGAAGTGCGGTTCTGGTTCGCTACAGGAGGAGCAGGATTCTGTCTGAGTCGGCGGCTGGCGGAGAAGATGGCTCCGTGGGCCAGGTATTTACCAACTGATGCTCCCTGCACGTGTGTGTGTCTTCTTAGGGACCAAATTAATCCAGATTAATCAAAGTCAGAGTCAATAAAAACAAATGTGGCATGCAAGGAAAAACAACTTGAAGAGACTTCAGGTAATCCATCACATTTAATTGCCCCTTGTTTTTTTTGACAAAATGATGTAATGCTCAGTAATGCAGCAGAGACGCCATCATTTGAGATTTGAGAGTCTTTGAGACACTAAAAAAAAAAATAGATGTCATACAACACATAATGTGATTTTGATGCGCTCTTGTAAGTTTGGTGGCAAACTCTCACACTTTCCTGCAAACACTTGAATGCACCAACATTTTCAAAAAAGCCTCTCTTTCCCCAGCAGCATATCTTAAATAACCCCAAAAAATAAAGCTGACTAAATGTTCACAGTGATGAATCACCAATCTAAAGTAAGTTTCAGGTCTCTGCAAGTTTGTATTTATACTGCTCTCAAAGAGCTGAGACTAATGGCTGCCCAGGGCTAGAAGGTAGGGAATCAATCTAAGAATTTACGATGTTCTTTGCAAAAAGGTCAGCAGTATAGTACATGCAATAAGCAGTTAATGGGCCAAAACATGCAAAATCTGCAACATTACCCTTTTAGGGTGAAAGTTGGGGAGTTCATAGTTTTTATTTTTTAAAAATGTCTCCTCTCATAACCAGAAAAATATATAATATAAAGGGACTGTTTGTAACTTCTTACACGTATAAATCATTGTGGGCCGGTGTCCCATGCGCGCTGTTCAGACTCAGACTCCAACACAAACTACACAGAAACACCAAAACCTCTTGGTTGTTTCTAGTGAAGCCCGTCTGTTAAACAGTGTTGGCCGCGGTCGGAGGACCAGAGACCGTAGCTTTGGTCTCCAGGGCCGGAGTCTCTGCTGTACTCTGCTCCTCTGCCTCCCTTCACTCACAGATCGCGCTTGTTCTCTCTCTCTCGCTCCACCTCTCACGTGCATATGCACACACTCCACACTGCAGAAGAGTTAGTTTAGCTCTGAGAATATCTAGTGAATGATCAGTGGATGTTTGTGCAGAAATAACTGCTGCAGCTCCTCCAGACCAACAGAGGTTTCCCGTGTCTTGTGAAGTGACGGGGCTCCGCAGAGAGAAACGTTATCGCTAACATTACTGCCAAGCAGCTGAATTATAGAGTGATATTGTGGTTTTAGCTGACGTGTGTCGCCTCACTGTGTTGAGCGATGCTCGTTCATGTCTATGTAGCGCGAGCACAAGCACGAGCAACAGGACGATGACTTTCGTTGACTTAACGGCCACAGGTGTCGCTGTTAACAAGACATTTCTGATTCTTACATAGAGTCCCTTTAAAGGCACAATGTGTGAATATACAAAAAAAAGCATGTCTTTAGTCTTCTGTATTTTTTGTCAAATGTAAATCAGCAGTAATTAAAGTGTGTGTGTGTTTCAGCGGCTCCAGGTTCGAGCAGACGTCGGCGACGATCCGTCTCCCTGACGACTGTACGGTGGGCTTCATCGTGGAGAAGAGGCTGGGCATCTCCATGGTCCACTGTCCTTTATTCCACTCCCACCTGGAGAACCTGCTGCTCGTCAGCCACAGAAGCATCCCACACCAGGTAGTGACCCTCCCCCCCCCCTCCCCCTCACACACACACACACACACACACACACGCACAGCGCAGATGCAGTTCTTTTTACAGTTGTGTGTGTGTGTGTTTTCTCCACTACTGTAGGTGACTCTGAGCTATGGGATGTTTGAGAACAAGATGAACAGCATCGAGGTGAAAGGAAGCTTCTCGAAGGAGGAAGACCCCTCCAGGTTTGTCTGTCGCTCCACAAACTCATGAATCAGGAGATAAGAGCAACGAGTCTCAGCCCTCATCATTCTGTGTCGTGTCTTTGATACTCAACCTTCAGTCAGCAACTGTATCACATCTCTTTTTGTTGGTGTACACAGATGTGTGGGCTGGGACGATATGCTTATCTCCTGATTCAATATGTATTGTGATTTTTAAGTACTGCGATTATTGACCCGGCTGCCAGAACATTTTTTGCCATTGGACGTTTCTGCAAACCACGGATACGTTGAATAGTGATGTTTATGAACCAAAGATATGTTTCATATCAGCCTCGTATCACGCTTGCAGAAACAAACAATGCCACGTGGTTATCGTTATGAAACGATCGGTTATGTTCAGGCAACAGAACTACGTGGTTAAGCCCCTCCCCTCGGGGCTCCTTCAAAAGCACCGCCCCCCCCCACACATGCACGAGCACCGCCGCATCGTAACTACTTCACAGACACAGAGCGGAGAGAGGACCTCAACTCAACAACGCTACCTCATGACAAGTAACCATACTACTACAGAGCTACTGCAGGGCTGAGTTTTCTCTTCCATTCTCCAGGAAGCGTGCGGCGGCGAGGCATTTTGAGTTCAGGCTGGTGAACGCCAAGGGTAGAGTACGAGCAGGGAGGCATCTGATTGGTTCTTTCCAAGCGGACCGCGAGGCAGTGATTGGTAGATGTTTTTACAGGATTACAGCAGCTACAGATGACGGCTCTTTTCCGGTCCTTTTTCAGAGCTCATCAGTAATGGATCGCTGTCGGGGTGTAAAGACCATTTCAACCAATATAACAAATACTGGATAACATCCTTAACCCTGCCTTTAAACAGGAATTAAAATTCAAGCAAATAATGTCTATAGTATTTAAATATAGAATTGAATTTATTGGATTTATTTGAGTCAGTATTGACCCGATATCTGATCCAGTATTGGTATTGGTGCATCTCTAGTTTGTCCTTTTGGGTGGTGCTAACATAAAAATGGCATTATGGACATTATTTCACAAACCAAAGGATCAAAAGAAATTTTTAACGTGATGTTTGTGCTATAAAAAACATTTTATTGTGTAAATAAAATGAATAAAACTACCCTGGGGTACCACGATTATACTCTATTTCATATCATATAGACGAAGAGTTGTTGTTTTATCTTACTGTGGACCAAAAACTGGTGAACCAGAAACTGCGATGTGGATTAGAAATAGATACAACTTTGTTCCAAATCTTGAGTGTCTAAATGCAATAATTCATCTTTATGGCAAGGTGCTTGTTAACTACAAACTACTTTTCTTTTAGAAATCCCCAGCGCTCAGTTTAGCTGCTCAGATGATCCGACCCGAAGACGTGACACCCCCGTAGCTCCGGTTAATTTTGTTCTCTGTTCAGCCAGAGATAAAAGCAATTTGATGTAACACAACAGACGTGTTTGTCTTTCCCAGTCCTCGCCATCACCCAGCTGTAAGAACATATCACCACAAGCGCTCCACAGTGAGCTCTCTCCGTTTGTTTCTATCCACCGGTGCCACACAGAGTCACGCTCAACATCGCTGCAGCTTTAAAAGAGCAGGTCAAATGTTCATCCGCCTGCACGAGCAAAAGTCGGTCGGGTTTCTAAACAGAACCTTTCCTTCACGTCTTATTATCCTCTGTTTACCCAGGTATATCCGTGGAAATTAAGTTTGTCTTCCCAAAGAAATGAGAAATATGATTTGCAAACAGCATCACCAAGTGGGTTCAGAGAAAGAATACAAATCTTGTAATATGAAAATGCAATGAATAACAAATTATAAGAAAAGTTGAACAAACTTGGTCACTTTGATCACCAACTTACATAAAATACTCTGGTGCATTGACACCCAGTTGTTCTCATTCCAAGGGTGTAAAAAACGACGCTTTGTCACTATCGTCGACGTTTGATATTGCTGCACAAGGTACCCTTTCACGGCGGTTTGAGGACACCGGGCTTTCCATGAACTACAATGTAAACCTATCCGCGGCAACAGTAAATGCACATGGAAAATGCTGTGGTGACGTAGTTTAAAGAGCGAAAAGAGGTGGATGGGTCCAACAAACACAGGGCTTTCATCCAGGAGACCGCTGTTTGTGTCCAGAGCGTTACAGTTCACTTTCACTTTACAACCAGCTGATCGTTTCTGTCCCTTCTTCACAACGTCCAGTCACATTTGCACTGTAAAAACGTACCAATTTTTAGATAAGATAAGATAAGATAAGATAGAACTTTATTAATCCTGAAGGATATTCTTGTGCCAGAGATTGCTCAAAATTACAACAAGTTCAAGTGTATAAAATAAAAAGTACTATTTCTATCACCAGTGCCTAATAAAATAACAATTAATAAGATAAGTAAAATAAAAAAGGTAAAGTAAGCTAAATAAAACAGAAAAGGACGTTATATTGCATATGAAAGACATGAAGTAATATTGCACATGTTGGACATTAATATTGCACACAATGAACAGTGATATTGCACATGAGAATGGAAAAAGTAGTATTGCACATGATATTGATATTATTGTTGTTGTCAGTGTCCGGTGTTTTCAGTTGTCCTTCCTGCAGAAGGAGGAGGAGTTAAGTTAAGTACAGCCATGTTGTTTTTTCCTAAACCTAAGCAAGTGTTTTTGTTTAATTCATAACATAAAGCACTTGTTTACTGCGACCGGAAAGTGATGCCAAGGGCTCGTTAAGCATGTGTTTAGTGCTGTTGAGGGGTCTGACAAGGTGCCAGTATGCGACGAGTTGGGGCGGTAATGCGTTGTGACACCGCGTTACGAACTTAACAACATTTTTTTCCAAGAATTGTCATGTGATTTTGAAGATATAGTAGCCTATAATATTGTGAAAACATCAACCTATATTACCTCATTATTATAATCAGGTTATTAACCCATTAATGTCACCATATTATCATTTTCTTTTAATCCAAATATTGCACTGATATAACAATTTTATCGTTAGCAGGTTACCATATTGTTACCAAAATATTACAATGCTATTACTAAATAGTTTTGCCTGGTTGCCATCTGCTATGTGTCTTCTATGTGTTTCGTCTTTATTTTTGCCCTCTTTATTACCCTGTTACATAAGTTTCAGTCTAATATTACACAGCTATACCCATTGTTAATACCTGGTTTGGCAAATACATGGGATTATATAATTATTACCTCTTTATTATTAAACCATTTCCCCACTATTACCACATTACAGAGCTGTACTGTAAAATTCTACCCTGTTTTGCTGAGTTAAATAATTACAGTGTAATAAAATATATTTTCACATACCCAACCAACGTTATACAATACAGTAAGTATTAGACAATATGCTAACCAATATATTAATATTTAAACTGTATAAAACTTGGTGACCAACATATTCCAAACATCACTAACAGCGAGAAAGCTTTTAATATCAAACTTTCCTCTGAGTTATTATTAATCTCTTCTGTCCTCTACAGGTTTAAGACAGTCCACTGCATGCTGTATCCTTTCACCAGCTGGTGTCCTTGAACTTCTCAGAGAAGACGACAACTTCCAAACCCACACGGGACAAAAGACTGCTGGATGAAGTACTTTTCCTGAGTATTGTCTAAATGCTGAGAAAAACTGGTGGATTTTATTTTTCCATGGAGCAATTTGAGATGCAGACAACAGAACTGGAAATTGAGGAAGTAGAAGAGAAGCCTCGGACAACAGAGGACTCAACAATACAAATCTGGTTTCTCTGTACCTGCTCAGATGGACACTCATGGACTCAGAAAACAGGATATCAACAGGATCTTAACTATGAACTGAGGAAGGTTTTCTCTTCTTCATCGGTGTGTTACAAGCCACCCGATTCGCCTGTTATCAGGCTATGAAATAGGCGTTATCAGTCGCTATAAGCACCATGGATGTGGGTCAATAGGGGCCTACTACACCTACTACGTTGTGAAAGTGAAATTTAAAAGCAACACGTTCTAACATGTAAAACTGAATTAAACTACTGCAACAAAACTACAACTTCCTTAGGTTTAGGCAACAAAATCACAACTTCTTTAGGTTAAGGCAATAAAACTACAACTTCTTTAGGTTAAGGCAAAAAAATTACAACTTCTTTAGGTTAAGGCAAAAAAATTACAACTTCTTTAGGTTTAGGCAATAAAACTACAACTTCTTTAGGTTTAGACAACAAAACTACAACTTTTTTAGGTTTAGGCAATAACAATACAACTTCTTTAGGTTTAGGCAATAAACATACAACTTCTTTAGGTTTAGGCAACAAAACTACAACTTCTTTAGGTTTAGGCAACAAAATCATAACTTCTTTAGGTTAAGGCAATAAAACTACAACTTCTTTAGGTTAAGGCAAAAAAACTACAATTTCTTTAGGTTTAGACAACAAAACTACAACTTTTTTAGGTTTCGGCAATAAAACTACAACTTCTTTAGGTTTAAGCAGCAAAACTACAACTTTAGGTTTAGGCAACAAAACTACAACTTCTTTAGGTTTAGGCAATACAACTGCAACTTTAGGTTTAGGCAACAAAACTACAACTTTTTTAGGTTTAGGCAGCAAAACTACAACTTCTTTAGGTTTAGGCAATAACAATAAAACTTCTTTAGGTTTAGGCAACAAAATCACAACTTCTTTAGGTTTAGGCAGTAAACATACAACTTCTTTAGGTTTAGGCAACAAAACTAAACTTCTTTAAGTTTAGGCAATAACAATACAACTTCTTTAGGTTTAGGCAACAAAATCACAACTTCTTTAGGTTTAGGCAATAAACATACAACTTCTTTAGGTTTAGGCAACAAAAACTACAACTTCTTTAGGTTTAGGCAAAACGAAACAGCTAAGTTTTGGTAAAAACATTGTGTTTTGGGTTAAAATAACTACGAACACAAAGACAACTACACATTGTTGGTTTTTCTTTTTATTCTTTCTTTCAGTGATCTACCATCTACTAGTGGGTGTAGTAGGCCCCTACTGACGCACATCTATGGGGCTTATAGCGACTGATAACGCCTATTTAATAGCCTGATAACTAATAATCGGCTAACTCACATGAAGACAAATGTGATTTTTTTGTGTCTTTACGACTTGTTGTTTTGGTTTGTTTGGAGGATTTTATCTGAAGCACTTAAGAGGCAGCACTGTAACTTTTTATTGAGTTGTTTTGTCTCGAAAAATAAACATGAAATTGTACATATTTAAAAAATAAATTTACACAAATTTCTATGGACATTGATTTGATTACATTTTGATTTATTGATGTTGATGATGATTTCAACTGCACACAGTCTGCACCTTACGTACCTTCAGGATGTGCGGAGGTGGAAGTTGCTTTATTTGAGTTTTTATTGATTTGTTGTGTGTGGCCTTGTGTGTGTTTGTCTGGTGTTATGAAGGGGACGGTGTCCTTGTGCCTATGAAGTCTGCACACAATGAACCATTCTGACGTACATCTCCCTCCTCATCCCAACCTCCGGTCCTCCCTCCCTCCTTTTTCTCACTTCCTCCCCTTTTACCTCCACCCCTCCATCTGTCTCTCTGTTTACTCAGTCTTGTCCATAATCGCTGTGCCGGCTCCTCCAAGGCTGTGGCTGAAAGTAATATGAAGGTCCACTCATCCCTCAGTTGCATTCATTTTTCACCTCGAATTAAAAAAAACAACAACAACAACAAACCACTGAACGAGGGAAGAAGATCACAACTGTCACGCTTGAAACCTGCTCCCCATCACGCCATAACCTTGGCAGCGTTAGTGCTGCTCCTACTGAGTGAGCAGGATCAGAAGTAATGGTTCTTTTGGGAGACGGAGGATGTCAAACATGGGGCTTTTTCAGCTCCATGACAACAGAAGTAAATAAAGTTAGACTTATTCGTGTGATCACAAACATTTTTAAAGTAGATGATGACTTAAACTACCCAGAGTCTGCTCAATAATGTCAGGAAACCTGCTCCTCACCAAACTAGCTCACATTTGCAGGCAAAATCTCATCGAGCCGGACAGATCAGGGCCAAGGCGGGAATACAAATCTCACAATGCCATCTCACACTGTGCTGCCGGCGACCCCGTAGGTATAGCTTGTTTGCTGTGAATTGAGATGTGATGAATACAGATACGCTGCTGAATGTGTCTGGGCCTGACCTTGTGTGAAGTGGTTGAGAATGTGCAGGAATGACTGTGAGGCTCTGACAATGTCTCCACCACCACGAGAATACTGAGACCCATCATGTAGAGTAAATAACACGAGGGCTTGAATGCGAAGCCGATTCACTGCGGCGGTTACAGAATTAACTGTTTTTATATTCATACTTTTCAAAGTGGAAAGATGATAAGCAGTTAAGATTTGTTGCACATGCTGTATGGAATATTTGGAGGACGTGTTTTCATCCAAATTGCTTTAAACAACTGCGACGACCCCGCCTCTTTTGGCTGCTTGTCTTTGTGCTTTGTGTTGCAGATACCAGGGCTACGGTCGAAATGTCACAAGATTACGTCCCAACTTCTTTTCCTAACCAATTTTCCTTGACCTCGATGGAAAACGTCATGAGGTCAAGGAAAGATGAGAAGGAGAATTCAGAAGGACTTAGGAAAAGACAACCTCGGTGTTACGACAATCCAACTACTCTTTCACTAGGCTCTGTAATTATGATGCGACGGCGGCTGTTGATGACGCTGGTCTGCCGTGGTGAAACTACAATGTTCTGAAGACGGACTACAAAAGGCTCTGAATCCCCACGTGTGTTCTTAAATATTTCTTTCAGTGACAGGCTGCTTTACCCGTGATGTTTGAAAGAGAGATACAACAAGTCCTCCTGCTGCTCGAGCACTCTATCAACATATAATAAAGGATCATCTGACCTAACGTGGACAACCGGTGAAAAATATCACTTCATTACCAAGGTTGGACCTGAAATAAACAAAGGAATATATGATAAATATTGAGTTAATTGTTTGAGTTATGGAGAAGGTGTAGCATCATATACTTCTTCAAACTTCTTTTCGGACATGTGATATTTATTTATGTTGATTATTTGTTAATTGATTGTTTACGGTTCATTTTATTTGTTATTTTCGTTTAGCTTTTTACTGACGTATTTGTTACATGTTCGAAATAAATAATTAATTAAAAATAAAGTGAAACGAAATGGTTGTCACTGTCCACTCATATTAAACATGAATCCCAATTAGTGTATGAGAGTATGAAAATAATATGCAAGATAAGCGAGTACAGTGAATTATACTAAAATAGTGAATTTAATTGAATTTCTTCCCTCATTTGGGATGCCCCTAAGGATGGATGGATGGATGGTGCCCTCTTGATTAAACCGATGCCGCGGGCCGGCTCTGTCTTTTATTTCTTTATTTCCCTGTTAGTAAGCAGGATTTCAGAGGAATGGACGCTTGTTCCAACGTAAAAATCTTAAAGCTGCAGATTTTTGGGGAAAATCTTACATGATAGCAAAAAAAGGTTACGGCTTACAGCAACCTGATATCATGTCAAAGCGTTTAATAGACACGTCTGTCCACCAGAGAACAGCATGTCAGCGTCACGTTTTTGCATCGCAGACACTTGAATATTACACGCCTGTATGAACGTGTAGTACCACCAGGGGGCGACAAAGCCGCTGACTTGAGAAGACGTCATAGTCACTGACTTAGAATCAGGCAAGAAAACCACTTAGGTTAAGGGAAAACGTAATGTTTGGGCTTAAAATAAGTACGTAAACTAAGTAAAACACACACGGAAACAACGTAACGTCACTAACGTAACCTGCAAAACACCGGTTTTGAACATGGGCCTCCCGCTTGAAAGTCTTGTGTTTGCTGGACCCCTGCAGCAATCTTCCACATTGCACCTTTAATAGCTCGGAGAAGCTTTGATATACACTGTGTATGTACATTTTGCATAGTCATTTGCACAGGCAGGGAGTGTGAAAGGAAATCCCTGCATCCTCCTCCCCCTGTGTTTGTCTGCGTCCCTTATACAGTAGATTTATGACCTCAGCTGTCCATAAACGGGACTAACTGTGGTAGCAGAGGACCAGGTCAATTGGAGGCAGAGTGTAACGGCTGTCAGAGGAACGCTCTCTCTCTCATCTTCTCTGTCCATCACATTAAATTGACAGGGCCCTTATAAAGGACAGCCGGGCAGAAAGGGTGCCTGGGAAGAATAAAATGATGGAGGAGGCATCGAGGGGAGCGGAGGAGTGAGAGGTAGGTACAGCAGGTTTCAGTCCAGAGTCAAGAAAGAAATGAATAGAGTGCTAGCACATTCGTATGAAAAGGCGCATGAATGTGCTCATGTGCAAGGTGTCATTTGTACGCCATGTGTCCTGCACTGACTGCGATGTTAATGCTATGGTTAGAGTTAAGGTATGTGTCCACAGGGGCGTTCTTTATTGTGAGGGATCGCCTCGCTTCCCAGCATCGGACGCTTGATCGGCTGCAACTAGACACAAAGCACCTGATTGGGCGAACGCTTTCCCTCCGTGGGCTGCTGCTCCCAGCTTTCAAACAGGTACCAACATGCTCGTTTGGAATCTTTCTTCTCTTATATCACAAAACTATTTCACTGAAATGTGTTTCTGAAAACATTTTATGAGAGAAATAAGCTGTGCAGTTGCTGAATCTGTCTTTATTTTGGATCGACAACGCTGAGTTTCAAAGTTTTCTCGGGAGTTTCCAGAGGCGGCAAGTCGCGTTGGACGCCCGTGATTTGCTTAGACCTCAACTTTATGCAAATGAGGAGCGGCCAACGTGACGCCCCATCTCTCAAATTGCGCCGCCACACTATCAGAATGCATTGCACGGCTTCTTACATAGACAATGAATGGGAAACGCGGAAAGGTGGGTGGGTCCAACAAGCACCAAGCTTTTGACCATGAGATTGGTGTTCGAGATCGGTGTTCTTAGTGACGTGTTTTACATACTTTTGTTACATTGTTTCCGTACATATCTTACTTAGTTTACATACTTATTTTAAGTCCAACCATGACTTTTTTTCCCTTGATCTAATTGAGTGGTTTTGTTGCCTGAACCTAACTGCGGACGTTGCCACAGTTTAGTTACGTAGTGTACAAATGACATGCAAAAAGGCTATAATACATACTCATGACACGCAGAATGTTCATGTAATGTCGTTGTATTTATACGACAATTTGACCAATGTCATCAACCAGCCAGAATTTACTGCACAACAGCTGTAAAGTTTAACCTTTTACCACCCACTCTTCCACTGGGACACTAGCAGTATGTTGACATCATATCAGCAACATTATCAGCACAATTTCAATGTCTGTATCTGTAGAAAAAAATAAAGATATATTTTTAAATCAACACTTCCTGCTTTCCTTCCAAAATAAAAGCCGTTTTTTTTTCTGTGGACAGAATTCCTTCATTTGTTAACACAAGGCTTTTATTCTGAAATATTTGCAGAACAGGGTTGTAAGAAATGCAGTGTATTGTAGGAAATGCAGTGACTTACACAGCTCATTAATGAATAAAGTACAGGGTTTTAATAGTGGTTTATTAATATTATCTACAAATTAGCACACGCTTCTTAAACTTTTTCTGTCTATAATAAATATAAATGACATTTATAAAAAATGAAATGGCAAATTATGAAAGGGATCACTGATCGTCATCAGGACTTCTTTGCCTGATTGAACATGTACCGTAGTTATATCTCTGATAGTGGAGAAAATCTAAATTCAAATGCAATTTTTTGGCATGAAAGCTGAAAACAAAACATCCAAAAGCATCAAATATTTAAAGATTTTTAGAGAGAGATTCTCTTCATCTGCCTCCCTGTTTCATTTCAGTCTGTCAGTTCAAAGAAGCTTCATTGACGGGGATGTCAAATACTAGCATTATTGCAAATATATGATCTGTTTGTGTGCTGTATCTGCCTTTCTGCTGCCTGTCTATCTCATTTATTTATTTATTTTGTTTCCTCACCCTCCTGCTATTAAAATCTCTTGTGATTTCTCAACGTCAGTCTCTTTATTCCTCAAATTTCCCCCCTCGCCTATCCCATCATTACTTCTCCCTCAACTTTTGTTTCATGTTTCCATCTTTTGCTTTCAGCCTCAGTTGTTTCATCGCTCACCATGTTTGCGGCCTCTTTCCCTCCACGTCTGTGCTTTAGTATTTCTCCTCTCCTGCACGTCCTGAACTTAATGGAAAGACGTCATGCGTATAGCGAGTGTGACTGGGCTGCCAGTCCTGATTTCTTCTGAGTTCGTGTGACAGAGGGCAGATGAGCAGATGTGGGAAGAGAAGTGAAAACTTGTTTACTGCCTCTCACATGTCATCACATGCCAACTGTGAAACATCTTGACATGTTATGGATTCAAGTGAAAAAAATAATGTCTGAAGTTACTGCTTATGTACACATCACAACTAGGCAACCAGGAAGTTCCCGGCTAAGAAATAGTCCGGCTCATAACCACCTGTTAAACCACACGGTTTCTGTACAAATGAAGCAAACAAGACGTAAATAGTGATGTTTAGAGGTGCTGGTTGGCAGATTATGTTACCTTAGAACAGAACCCGTCTAGCTGTTTGCCCGTTTCAAGTCTTTATGCTAAACTAAGCTAACCGGATGCTGGTGGTAGCTTCATATTTACTGTGCAGACATGCAACGTAACCTCATACAACGGTTCGTATGATAGCAAAATAGAAAAAGTTATTCCTCCTTTTTTGTTCGTTTTCCTACGAATGTCCAACGCTCGTTACATTCATACAGTCTTTTCAAAATAAACTTCCGTCTTCACAGGAAACAACTTCCTTTTAAGTTTAGGCAAGAAAGCTACTTAGTTAGGTTTAGGAAAAGATCATTCATCCATTCATTCATTCAACCTTTATTTATACTCGAGAGATCATTGAGGGGCGACCCTCATTTACAATGACATCAAGTCAATTAGAAAAACAAAGACTAGAATGGCACTCGGAGAGCGCAGACCTCCACCAAGGTGCGTGACTTTAAGAACAGATCACAGCTCCTGCACCTTGATGTCTCGCCACACATCCACACATGTATCTCTCTACTCTCAGAAGGAAGAAGGCAGGGTAACACGTCATCAGTCACACTGTGCATGTGTTATACCCTGTGGTCTTAATGCTCAGGCCGATTGTAATCCTTAAAAAAAATCCTGAGTCTTGGCCTTGGTGGATTTTAAAAGGAAAACAAAACAACGAGAGTCATTACGTTACACTACGGTGTTACGTTACACTACGTGGTTACGTTACACTACGTGGTTACGTTACACTACTTGGTCACTTTACACTACGGTGTTACGTTACACTACGTGGTTACGTTACACTACGTGGTTACGTTACACTACTTGGTCACTTTACACTACGTGGTTAGGTTACACTATGTGGTTACGTTACACTACGGGGTTACGTTACACTATCTGGTTACGTTACACTACTTGGTCACTTTACACTACGGTGTTACGTTACACTACGTGGTTACGTTACACTACTTGGTCACTTTACACTACGTGGTTAGGTTACACTATGTGGTTACGTTACACTACGGGGTTACGTTACACTACGTGGTTACGTTACACTACGTGGTTACGTTACACTACGGGGTTACGCTACACTATGTGGTTACGTTACACTACATGGTTATGTTACACTACGTGGTTACGTTACACTACGTGGTTACGTTACAGTATGTGGTTACGTTACACTACGTGGTTACGTTACACTACGTGGTTACGTTACAGTACGTGGTTACGTTACAGTACGTGGTTACTTTACACTACGTGGTTACGTTACACTACGTGGTTACGTTACACTACGGGGTTACGCTACACTATGTGGTTACGTTACACTACGTGGTTATGTTACACTACGTGGTTACGTTACACTACGTGGTTACGTTACAGTATGTGGTTACGTTACACTACGTGGTTACGTTACACTAGGTGGTTACGTTACAGTACGTGGTTACGTTACAGTACGTGGTTACTTTACACTACGTGGTTACATTATACTACGTAGTTACGTTACACTACGTGGTTACGTTACTGTACGTGGTTACGTTACTGTACGTGGTTACGTTACTGTACGTGTTTACGTTACACTACGTTGTTACGTTACACTAGATGGTTACGTTACAGTACGTGGTTACGTTACACTACGTGGTTACGTTACACTACGTGGTTACGTTACACTATGTGGTTACGTTATTGTACGTGGTTACGTTACACTACGTGGTTAAGTTACACTACGTGGTTAAGTTACACTACGTGGTTACGTTACAGTACGTGGTTACGTTACACTACGTGGTTACGTTACACTACGTGGTTAAGTTACACTACGTGGTTACGTTACAGTACGTGGTTACGTTACACTACGTGGTTACGTTACGTTGTTGAATAATTATTAGAACACAAACCATGATGTTTTTATAACTTAAACTAAGTAGTTTTGTTGCTTAAATCTAACCAATCGTTTCACAACGTTAACCACGTGTCACTGTGCACTTCTGAGAGCGTGAAACATATTTATGCAGCGTATTGCAACGAGTAGTTGCATGAAAGCGTATACGAAAACGTTATTCTTCCTTTTATGTCGTTTTTTTCTACGAATATCCAGCAACACTTGTCAATTTCCGCTAGTTACGTGCATACAGTCGTTTCAAAATAAACTTCTGTCTTCACAGGAAACAACTTCCTTAGGTTTAGTCAAGAAAGCTACTGAGTTAGGTGTGCTTACATTCCTCTGATTTCATGTGTTTTTTTTAATCAACCATCTTAAATCCTTAATATTAACGGTACTGTGTAAATTTAAATATGCCTGGCTATGTACCGACCTCGTTTATCTTTTTTTTTTTTCTGATAACCATGTGTTTAACTTCACAGTGCTATGAATTGTGGGTAGTTCCCTTAGTCAAAGTCTGCAGAAATGTGGACTTATGGTAAGTGTTCATAAAGGGCTCAAAATGTCTGCGAGAGAGCCTTCAAGGACTTGACGGTTTGACAGTGGGACTAAACCCTCACGGACTTTGCGTGAACACACATTGGGATTGGGGCCATTACGTAAAAGTACACAACATTGGTGCTTTGCAAATGGAACAGAGGTGAGCTTTTTGAGGCCCTTCACAATGCGATGACTATTGATAAGAAGCAAAGCAACACCTGCGAGAAAGGTTGGAAAGAGAGAAGATAAAAGATTGGGGGTGAAGGTGGAAGGAGGGTTCAGTTGGGAAATGGAAAAGTCTCTGAGACAGATGGCGAGGGGCTGCTGGGAGAATTCTCCCTCCCATTATGAAAACACCACAAAGCACAAAACTCCAGCTGTGAGTGGCGCCAAGCGTACCGCCGGCAGCCACCAAGAGGCAGCAGCCTGCCAACTAACGCTCTCCTAATGAATGGAGACGCTTGATTCAGAGGCACAGGGAATATAAATGGGAGCAGTATGGCCTCGTCTGCATTACACGCTCGTCTGCATTATTAAGCGGCCACGGTGAGTTTCTGTGCGATCCGTAGATTGGATAGATTCGGAGACTGATCACCAGTGACGGGTGGGAAATGGGAGGGAGTGGATTTCTAGAGATTTCTGCAGTGGCTTTTGTGGAGAATGAGAGAAGGGGAGGGGAGACAACAACGTGGAGAGTGACAGAAACAGAGTCATGCGGAAAAATGGAAAAATAACACAAGGGAAGAAATCATATGAGGCTGAAAAAGAAAGAAGATGTGAGTAAAGAGAATGGACAGAAATACAAAACAGAAAAACAGAAACAAAAGAGAGTGAAGAAATAAAAGACAAATTCTCTCGCAGAGCCACCCATCTTGTTTGTCCTAATTTTCGATATCACAGCAGGTTCTCTGCTTCTTTCCGACAATTACTGTTTACATGTCATGTCAATCTGGCCTTTCCTTTCCATGAAAACCAACTGGAGAAGACGGGTCAAGCTGTGATTGTGTGTGTGTGTGTGTGTGTGTGTGTGTGTGTGTGTTCATACAGTACAGCATGGGACCCATTTAGCAGTGAGAGGCAGGCAGCGTATTCAACAACCGAGCCAATTTTCAGATTCCAATTTCGGCTCAAATTAATCCAGGGAGCAGGAGAGTCTAATACAAAAACACTCAGATTCTGCTGGATTTTCGAGGATTAGCCTCTCTCCGCCGGTGATTTGCTCCGGCTGCTTCTACCTGAGTGGTGCTCGATCTGGAGAGCTGAAGTTACAGCGCTAATACTGGCAACAGCTGTCACTCAACATTAGACGGGAAACAGGTCTTTATCTTTAAAAAGAGGGTTTAATTTAAAGGTGCAATGTGTAACGGCTGGCCCAGCCTGGTCTCACAGTAATGTGTAAGTCATTTTACGTGCAATAACAACGCCTTTGTTGCTTTTGGCGTGTCATGTGTACGCCATGTAGTCAGTACTGACTGAAATGCACACACGTCTGCATGAATATGCTACGCTCAGTGTGACGTAGAATATAAAGACTGCTTACGGTGGATGGGGCCAACAAACACAGGACTTTCAACTAGGAGACCGGTGTTCGTGTCCCAAAGAGTTATTTTGAAGTTACGTAAGTGACGTGTTTTCCGTACTTACGTTACGTTGTTTACGTACGTAATTTACTAAGATTATGTACTTATTTTAATCCGAATGATGACGTTTTTCCTAAACCTACCTAAGTGTTTTTTGTTGCCTAAACATAACCACGACCATTTCACCTCTTCTACTCAATCATACTCTACTCAATCATATATATAAAGGGCAAGAATACGCAAAATTTCACCAAACTGCGGAAACTCTGAGAGACAGTCAAAATAACAATGCTATCTCATGACCTTCACGTGTAGCGTTGGACTATAGTTTACGTTCAGTTTTAGCAAGACCATAGTAGCAAGAAAACAGCCACAGCAAAACCGTATCATGACGCCATTTGGAATGTTTTTCCAGTGCTAAAAAGAAACGTCACAAGTTCAACATCAAACCTCATCACTTTAATCGCCTAGAGCTGTCTCCAGCAGTGGAAAATGACAGCAAAGTTTACTCTTGTTTCTTTTTAGATCACGTCTTTTCTTTGCCGCAGAAGGTGTTTTTATTTGGAAGTTACGTAAGTGACGTGTTTTCCGTACTTATGTTACGTTGTTTACGTACGTTTTTTACTTAGTTTATGTACTTATTTTAATCCCAAACCATGACATTTTATATATATACACATGGAAAAATAAGGAATAGCAACACTGCTGTTATTCCTTATTTTCCTTATTTTCCTTATTCTCCGATGCCGAGGGACACTGACCAAGCGGCGGTATTTGACAAGTTGGGAGTGAGAATGTGTTGCAATATCGGCCAGTTCATTAACAGATCGACATCAGAAGATCCTTAGAAAGATGGTTGGTTTGGAAATTCAGAGTATCTTTCTCTCCCTGATGCAAGATGCTCTGACAGTGAGTCAGGAAGCGAGCGAGGCTCCCACCCCAGACGCTGAGATCAGATCTGAGACCGCTCCAATTATAAAGGACACTTCAGGGTGTAGGGAGCCAGCCCTGGTGGATTTATCTCACAGCTGAAGCACACAATTTGATGAAGTGTTTTTTCTGCTTTTTGAGGGGTTGTTTGTGCCACAATTTGATTTGCATAAATTTCTTAAAGAATACAAATACTGCATGGAAGTAAGTGAGGGTCTAAAAATGCATCTGTTCCTGAATTAATATCTATTTAGTAACTGGTGAAGAAGATCAGACAACACATAGACTGCAGCAGTTTTCACCGAGATTTTCTCATTTTTATTCAAACAAAAACTTCAATTTGAAAGATAATGGTTGTGTTGTGCATGGCCCCTGTTAAATAAAGTAATAAACTAAACTAAGACGCACTATGTAATTATAATAATAAATCAGAAAGAACATTAACATGACACATTTATCTAATGGGTTGGTTTATTCTGATATAACTGTTGTCTGGGTATTAAATAGGCGTTATCAGTCGCTATAAGCCCCATAGATGTGGTTCAATAGGGGCCTACTAAACCAACTAGTAGGTTTTTATCATCTATTCACATGGTAGATCACCGAAAGAGGGTATAAAAGAACACAACAGCGACCTCTAGAGACCGTAGTAAATATGACAGGTAGGGTGGAGGTTGGGGATGAAAAACACTGGGTGTGAAATCAACAGTGTATAGCTGTCTTTATATTTGTAGTTATTTTAACCCAAAACACAATGTTTTCCTTTAATTTAACAAAATATTTTTTTTTGCCTAATCCTAAAGAAGTTGTAGTTTCATTGCCTAAACCTAAATCATTTGTAGTTTTGTTGCCTAAACGTAAATTAGTTGTAGTTTTGTTGCCTTAACCTAAAAAAGTTATAGATTTTGTTGCCTAAACCTGAAGAAGTTGTTTTATTGTCTAAACCTAAAGCAGTTGTAGTTTTTGTTGCCTAAACCTAAAGAAGTTGAAGTTTTCGTTGCCTAAACCTAAAGAAGTTGTAGTTTTGTTGCCTAAACCTAAAGAAGTTGTAGTTTTCGTTGACTAAACCTAAAGAAGTTGTAGTTATATTGCCTAAACCTAAAGAAGTTGTAGTTTTGTTGCCTAAACCTAGAAAAGTTGTAGCTTTTGCTTCCTAAACCTGAAGAAGTTGTAGTTTTATTGCCTAAACCTAAAGGAGTTGTAGTTTTTATTGCCTAAACCTAAAGAAGTTGTAGTTTTGTTGCCTAAACCTAAAGAAGTTGTAGTTTTGTTGCCTAAACCTAAAGAAGTTGTAGTTTTATTTAAAATGTTTAGTTCTATTGACCAACATTTATGGTGCTTATAGAGACTGATAACGCCTATTTAATGGCCTGATAACAGCTGAATCTGGTGTGCATTTGTATTCTGATTGGTCTGTAAATGTAAATAGCAGCAGAATAAAAAGCCACATGTAAATGCATGCACTTTAAGGTTGATCTGTATTTGCAAAGCTAAGTTTGAGGTGGTGGTGCGGGGCACTTTGTAAGGCACTACTTTTGTGTGAACAAAATAAATCACAGAGACATGACTTCATACAGTAGAACCAGCAGTAATATGAACATGCATTAGCACACACGTGCAAACAAGCTGGCAGGTGGTGGAGTCAGTGAGGCATGAAGACACACACACACACACACACACACACACACACACACACACACACACACACACACGCACGCACCTAGACATCCCTCTCCCCTTACACACTCCTCCTCACCATCCCTCCAGATCACTTTGCATCCTCTGCTTCCCTAATCGCTCTCGACATTTTTTCATTTTCCCCTCAGGCACATGCTCCGCTCCTGCCCCCGTGGATGCCAACGTCATCCTCGGACATCCCAGCTATTCGGCTGTTAATGCTCTGCAGTTTGCTCACGTTCCCGTTGCTGGGGCGACGATGCATCTGGCCTGGCCGGCCGCGCGCCTGTGGGAGACGGTTTCTGAGGATCGGCCTGGGATGACTAATGGAGTTTAGGGTCAGGCAGGTCCGTAGCCACCCGGCCTGCTGTCCACCCTGCTGGGAGACACTCTATTAAGTAGTCACCCTGTCTCCTCAGTAGAAGAAATCTTTTTCAAGGGGCCAAAATAATGTTACAGAAAAAACAATATGCTGCTGCCTGTGGGAGGCTATAAGGTTTATTGCCCCCATACCTCACAATAATACACTGTATCTGAGAGGTTTATATCAATACCAACACAAAATGATTAAAATACTGCACAACCTCAACTCTCTTTTGGATCAGACACTCTTAATGGACTCTTCCAGGGGTTTTCGGGCCACATTAAAGGAAAAAAATCATTACATTACGAGAACAAAGTCATAACTTTACGAGAAAAAAGTCGTAATATAACGAGAATAAAGTCATAAGTTTACGGGAATAAAGTCATAATATAACGAGAAAAAAGTCAGACGTTTACGAGAATTAAGTCATAGTTTACAAAAAAAAATTGTAATATGAGAAAAAAAGTCGTAATATTACGAGAAAAAAGTCAGAGGTTTACGAGAATAAAGTCATAAGTTTACGTAATATTACGAGAAAAAAGTCATAACTTTGTGAAAAAAAAGTCGTAATATAACGAGAATAAAGTCATAGTTTACAAAAAAATTAATTGTAATATGAGAAAAAAAGTCGTAATATTACGAGAAAAAAGTCCGACATTTACGAGAATAAAGTCATAAGTTTGCAAAAAATAAATTGTAATATGAGAAATAAAGTCATAATATTACGTGAAAAAAGTCAGAGGTTTACGAGAAAATAAGTTGTAATAAAATATATATTTTTTTCCTCAATGTGGCCCTAATACTCTGTCGTACCGTCGTACCATAGACCTACAACAATAATAAATAAAATTGAAAATGTAAACAAAAAACAGTTATTCATTTCCACTAATTTTTTTAAAAATCCACAGGGAGCCACTGGAGAGGAGCTAAAGAGCCGCAGGTTGCTGACCCCTGTGTTAGAACGTGTTGTTTTTTTTAGTTTCGCTTTCACCCCTTGCAACGGGTGCAGTTTTGCCCATCTGAGGCATTACAATGAGATTACAACTGCCCATTTAAATCAGCTGATAACAGTTGAATTGGGTTGACAAAGCACATATCAGTATACTTTATTTCACAGCGAACTCCGTTTTCCCACCATTACAGGAAGAACTGAAAGGTAAACCCACATCTTTTCTAGTTAGTAGACATCAAAGTAAAACAAAAAAAAAAGATTCAACTCCAATGCAGTCTTTTTTATTTTAAATTCTATGGATCAATGTTTTGTCAAATCTTTCCTTCTTTAGGATAAAAAGCCAGTGAGATTTATATTTATTTATTTACCCAGACTTTAACATGGGAGACCATTTCCTGTTTCCTACTGACAGTGAATGCCATAACCTTAAACCAAGTGGTGATAATTGTAATGACCACGAATGTCCCCTTAACCTTGATGAAGCAGTCACCAAACCAAACCATAAGAAACAGAAAGAACAGCGTCTTCTTGTAGATAGCGTTGACAGATCAGAAAACATTTATGTGTTCTGGAGGACCAACAACGTTTTTTTTTGTGGTTTCATTTGGAGGACTTGGCAATAGAAAAGAGCAAACATTGATTAACCAATAACCTCAATCAACTGTCCTCCCTCCATGACTGCTTAGCTGCGACCAAAGACTGGATGTCTCTCAACTCTTAAACCCTGATAAAACAGACATTCTTTTAATAGGACCAGAGCAATTCATCAGTTTATTGGCCCATTACATTCAAATATCAGTCCTACTGCTAAGAATCTTGGTATCATCTTTGACCGGTATATGACTTTTGACCATCATGTCACTAAACTGGTCCAGTCCTGTTTCCTCCAGCTAAGAAACATTGCAAAAATCTGATGCATCTTGTCTTCCACGGATCGTGAGCTATTAATTCACACACTTTCATATTCTCCCGTCTAGACTATTGTAATTCCCTCTACACCTGCCTCAGACAATCTGCTTTAAATCACCTTCAGGTGGTTCATAATGCAGCGGCCAGGTTATTAACCAGAACTAACCGTCGTTCTCTATCGTATCGAGACTATCTCTCCAGCTTACATATTCCATATGTATGGGGAATGATCTCACCTAGGTCAGGTGAGATCATTCCCCATACATATGGAATATGTAAGCTGGAGAGATAGTCTCTCACTCAGAGAACAAAGGTTACACCGTAACCAAACGGTCTCACATCACCCCAGTTCTGGCATCCCTCCATCCAGTATCAACTTTAAGATCTTGCTAATTACATATAAGGCGCTGCATGACTCTCGCCCCCCAGTTACATTTCTGATCTCCTTGTTCCATATTCGACCTGTCGAACACTTCGATCTTCTAATCTCTGCCTTTTAACCATTCCCCCCTCAAACTGAAAAACAAAAGGTGATCGGGCCTTTTCTGTCTTAGCCCCAACTCTCTGGAATCACCTCCCCCAATCTATCTCAATCTCTCGACTGTTTTAAGCGGCTTCTAAAAACACATCTTTATAGGCAAGCCTTTTTATAGACCTCATCCACATGTGTGTTTGTCTGTTTCTCATTGTTTCTGTGTTTCATATTGTAATTTGTCTTTGTTTTTAATCATTGTTTGATGTTTCATTTGTGTGTGAAGCACTTTGTAACAGTGTGTTTTTCTTACATACTGACTTACTATTATGAATATCTTTTCAGTAAATGTGTATATGAGTATTTACCAGTAAACATTGTACAGTGAAACATCTGTCAAAATGGCATACATGAATCCAAAATGCAAAAATTTAAAAACTAAATAGTGTAAAGACAAGAATGTTTGTAATTAGTTGAAATAAGCTGGACTGAAAAATCACAAAGTATAATTTATCAATTGGGCCTAAACCGACAAACAAAAACATTATAGAACTGATCTGAAGTCAAATTCCCACAATTGAAGCAGCCATTGATTTCCATTTGTTCCTGTATGGTATGAACATTAATTAGCGGACTTGAAAGCTACTTGAGTTTGTGTGATACAACAATTAAAGTGCAGACTGATTTGCATTACCAACCAGCCAATGTAGGTTTGACAAAAATCAATGCAGACTTTTAATTGATGAGTCGGCTAACGTATTTATATGTGGACATTAATGGAAAACCTTTTGTTACTGTTCTAATTAGTCAGCAGTTTGTGTAGAGGAAAAAATACTCCCTGGCACCTCTGAAAGCTATATCATAGTCTTCCACGTGAGTCATGATGCAGCTTTTCATTTGGTCCTGAAGCTCATTGATCTTTTCTGTCCTCCACTTCAGTCAGCTTCTTTTGATATTTAGCCTTTGAATAGCAACAGATGGAAAAAGTTCCCATGGAGAGTTTATGAAAGCAGACTGAATTAAACTTTCAGTCCTCTAATTATCCTGTTGACTAATTATTTGTGGCTGCTTGTAACAGTAGAAAACTGTGGAGAATTACTTTGACAAAGTATGCATGACTTGTTGTTAAAAGTGCAGTTTGTAAGATCTGCTCCAAACCAGGCGGCAACGGGAGACAGACCTTCAGTTAGCGGTTAGCTGTAGCAACTCAAATTTAGCCAGTGCCGTTACACAGGTTAGACCCAGCGCTCCACCAACCCGCTGTGACTCCCGGTGCCGCTGAATGAATGCTCATTTAGGGTGTCTAGTGGGCAGGGTCTGAAATTACAGAAGCTTGTGTTCAAAAATAGTTGAAGAACTGCATCCTTCAATGTCTGCATTTCAAGACCAAATACAGATCAAATATCTCTAACATTACAAGCAACTAACAGGGTCAAAGGTCAGAGCCGTTGAGAGCTGATGTAATTCCAGTGAATGATGAATGATGTATAAACAATGTACCGGGAAGATAACACAAACTGAAGCAAGAGTTAAAGCAGTAAAATGTGTTCTTCATCAAAGCCAGCTAATTCACATTGATTGGGCTCGGGGCTACTAATCGTCACACTACACCACTTCGCCGTAGAGCTCTGCTGCCGTTGCACATTTTAAGTTGCTGTGCAATTTGTTACCGTGTTGAGGACGTTTTTATGATGCTCACAGTCATTTTCGCTGAGCTGCTCCTCGCTTAGCTCCTGCTGGAGTGCATTTGAGTCTGCAGGAGATACATTTCTGTTGGCACCACTGTGGTAAAAGTTTTTTCTTTCATTCTATAAGCCACTCAGCTATTTGGATTCATGGCCCATAATGCACTGGGCTTTTTTACAGGGTTGAAACTGGGAGACTGGAGCAGTTTGCATGCTGAGATTAAGCTCCTGCTAGCATGAATACAGTTGTGATTAGAGCACAGGTAATGAATCGGTTTAATTACCGATTTAGAGTTTATTACATACAGTTAACAGGAAAAAAACCCAACTTCAAATATATGACATAAATTGATTATTATTATTGATTATTTTTGATATTTTTATGAAGGCATATGAGGCAAAAGAAACAAAGGATATTGGAAATAGGAAAATATTTAATGTTGAGGAAATTCATATTGATGCTGAACACACATTGTTCCATTATTTATTAAATTATACAATATACAATGATGAGCTATTATGCCTTGTTTTAAATCAGACGCTTTATTTTCATTTGGGCTTCTTCCCACTATACAGTACACCAACCCGGTATCACGCCAGAGCGTGTAACAGACCCGCCTGTCCACCAGAGGATAGCGTGTCAGTGTCACGTTTTTTCCTCGCAGAGATTTGAATATTACACATCTGTATTAACGTGCAGTACCAGCAGGGGGCAACAAAGCCGTTGATTTAGGATTAGGCAACAAAACCATTTAGTTAGGTTAAAATAAGTACGTAAACTAAGTAAAACATGTACAGAGACAACGCAACGTCATCATTTGATAAATTTACATGTTTAAAATGTTATGTTTATTTCTGAGCAGCAGGACTTGTACAGTTGGAGGAGTATAAATACCAATAGAAAACTGAGAAAACATAGCTAAGACTGGACAATTTTCAACCACTTCCATGCAAATCTGAATACAGATATTGCAACACATTCTCACTCCCAACTGATCCAATACGGCAGCTTGGTGAGAGCCCCAAATGCTTCAAACTATGACGCTCTAGGTACCCCTCTAGCATCGTCAGTTTGGTCAGTTTCCTCTCGTTACATGCATACAGTCTATTTAAAAAAAATAAACTTCCAATGTAGGTTCACTTATCCAACAAAAGTACTTGATTAGGTTAAAGAAAAGATTGTGCGTTTGTTGCGTAACTGGCGTCAGCAAAGGAGGGAAGTTACGTGATAAAACTATGGTAAGACAAGTCAACGTTGACTTATTTTCACCAGGACACGGACAGCGGTCTCCTGGGTCCTGTGTTTGTTTGACTCATCCAATATATACTACGTCAATTGCTCTGAGCATCTAATAATGAGTTTATATTGGAGTTAGTTGAAAGCCCGGTGCATCGGTGCATCGGTGCATTGGTATCAGACGCTGAGGGGCACTGACCAGGCGTCGATATTTGCCGAGTTGGGAGTGAGAACAGGTTGGATATTGTTTTACACCACTAGTGAGGAGGCATGGGGGTGGTGAGTTTAGTATAACTCCATGTGTTGTTTATCTCAACCAATGGCTTAAACCAAGTGCTGCTGAGCAAGGCAGTGATTGGCCACTGGCTGTAGTGGGGGCAGCTGTGAGGCAGCAGTAGACGGCGGGATGTCCAACGTGCAGCTCCCAGGTGTAAATGTTACTGTGTAGGTTTAGAAAGGAAAAGGTTAGTAGTCTGTGAATCCCCTGATGTTTGGTAACCTAAAGAGCAAGTTCAAAACTCACACGCACGCACGCCCGCCCGCACGCACGCACACACACACACACACACACACTGCAGTAGGACTTGTCAGTGTGTGTAGTGGCCGCTGGTCAATCAATTTTTCCTCAGGAAGAAGAAGAAGAAGAAGAAGAAGAAGAAGAAGAAGACCCGACCAGGGACTGAGATCAGCTGTCCACTAATCTCTGGGCGAGAGACATAGACAGAGACTGAGAGCAGGGAGAGAGTGAGGCCGTCTGTCTGCTGCTCGTCTCGCCTCGCTGCTGTTACCATGACAACGGGCCGAACCCAGGAGCGGAGCGCTTGAGATTCTCCTCGTCTTCCTCCTCTCTCTCTCTCTCTCTCTCTCTCTCTTCCCCTTCAATCTGTCTCCCCCCTTGACCCACTCTCCCTTCTCGTCCCCTGCTAAGCTCTCTCTCTCTCTCTCTCTCTAACTCCCCTTCGTTTTCACCATTTCTTTTTGTCAACCCTCCCATATTCTCTCCCTCCCATCACTCCATCCCTCTTCTTAACACCACAACCCAGTCGTCAGAATTTTTTTTTTGCCATTGTACGCTTCTGCAAACCACGGGGATACGTTGAATGTTGATGTTTTCTGAACCAAAAAGACGTTTCATAAATCAGGCTGGACTCATACAAGCTATACCGACAAAAAGTAATATGCTGTAATTTTGTATATCCCACCATTGGTGTGTAATCCATGTAATCAGGAATCAGGAAACATAAAGAGCGACAAACAACACATAGCGAGGAGGTCGGGGTGGATGGATGAGTAAGAAAATACTGTACTTTCGCCCAGGAGACCGGCGTTCATGTCCCGCCTGAAACCAGAAGTCAGTGTTGATTTATATGTTACGTAACTTGCATACTTAAGTAACGCCACTCCTGGAGTTATTTTAAGCCAAACCACAATCTTTTCCTAAACCTAAAACTAAGTAGTTTTGTTGCCTAATCTTAACTGAGTCGATCTTTTCCTAAACCAAACTAAGTAGCTTTATTGGCTAAACCTAAGTAAGTTGTTTCCTGTGCTGGATATTCGTAGGAAAACGAACATAAAAGGAGGAATAACTTTTTGGTATACGCTTTCTTGCAACTACTCGTTTCAATACGTTGCATAAACACGTTTCATATCAGCCTAGTATCACACTCTCAGAAGTGCACACGTGGTTAACGTTGTGAAATGATTGGTTAGATTTAGGCAACAAAACTACTTGTGACGAATCAGGGAAGGACATGTCATGACTGATAAGACCCAATCAAGAAGCAAACGTAGGCGTCTGCGTCATCGTTTCCAAAGGTCTCTGTTTCTGCCCGTCCAGACTACATCGCAACCCCGTAGTTTTAAAACAGAAACGGGGTCAACAGCGTTTCCAAATGTCTTCGTTTTAGGGGCTCAAAAACGCCGGAGGAGTGTGGCCAGCAGGCATAAACGTAGCAAAAGTTATGAAGAAGTTTGCCTTATTCATCTTCTGTTGGATGTGAATGATTTGCTCAGGTGTTGTGGGCTGTGAGGCGATGCCGGACTAACAAGCGACTGGTAAAAAGGGGACTTTATGCAACATTCCCCTGGTGTCTCCAAACAATTGACTGTCAACATGGATGCGGTAGAGGGTCAGGATGTTTAGTCTTTACCTGCTGTGGATAAATGTCAGGCGCAGTGGAAACAGGTCGTGGTTAAAGCAAAAGTAGGAGACGAGATGCTCACAGCACAGCTGCCTCCTGTGTCGAAGTTACACACTTTGTTTGGTTGTTTGAACGTTGTTTCTCTTGTGAGGACAGTCTCGAACTTAATGGTAATGGTGAGAAGAAATGAGATAAATTCTCCCTCACTTTCACTCTCTGATTCCTGTCTCTTCTTCTTTCTCCCTCCTTCCCTTCTTCCCTCTCTCCTCCCCTCATTATAATCCCTTCCCTGCGCCCTCTCTCCCTCTTATCCTCCTCTCTGGTCCTCCCAGCCCATATGTCCACCTCTACTCGCTGTCAAACCTCCCTCCTTCCTCTTCCTCTTCCCCCCTGACACACAGGTTTCCTATCGACTGTCCCTCCAGCGCTTCACAAATTAAAGCATATTTCATCCACAGAGGAATCTACAATGACCCAATAAACTGCAGGGCTTCCCCAGCTCTTCTACCTACCGCTTACAGAGTGTGTTTATCTGCGGGTGTGTGTGTGTGTCAGATTATATTACAACAGCAAGCCTCTAGGTTATACAAGTTCTCATTCCAACACAAAATAAGGCAATACTTGAAAACAAGGAACTGTTTTTTTTGTGTCCTATGCCTCCTTTTCTTTTCCTTCTCTTGTTTGCTCCCTCTCCTTTCCTACATTGTCTCTCTTGGTCTCTCCATCTTCTCTCTCTCTCTTTGCCTGAGGAGGTAGATATAGCAGCTTCCCACAGGGTTTACTCTGACTGCTCCTCTGACACATTCACCTCCTCTTCGCTCCTTTAACGCGCTTCCCGTTGAGCTTTCTTCCCTTTTTCGCTGCGTCTTCCTTTTCTCTTTCTCCCACATTTCGGCTTAATTAGACATTTTACTTCTTTCCTCTTCTCTCCTCCTTTTCATACTCCCCTTATCTTCCCACCTCCCTCTGAGACTCAGTACCTTTTTACTCTCTCATCTTTGAAGTTTCTAGTATAAGTCAAAAGAAACTGGGCTTGCTGTGTGGTTTTGAAATGTTTCGTCACTTGTATCAGAGTTTTTTCTTTCCACTGGAAGTTTCTGAAGTTGAACCTCGGAGGGTGATTCACTCCGTGATATCACTATGTTGTGTTTGTTTTATTGCTCCGAGATTATGTACCCGCACTCCTTTTGAAATTCTTTATGATCTACATAATCAAGAGTAGTATTAACACCAACGGCGTGTGTTTGGTTTCAAATGGTTTCCATGCTTTCCATCAGGAGAATTTAGCTGTAAAAAACAAACGAAACACAGAACCAGTCTTCCTCTCAGGTTGCAAAGGCAACAACCTCCATTAAGGGCAGCCAGTAGTGTGGACTAAAAGGTCAGCTAAGCACTTGGTAATACCTGAAACTGAGTCAGATGAGCCCATCAACTTAAAACTACTGTAGCAGCCTGGTCTCACCAAATGGCAAATGAATGATACGGTAATTTGTAAGTTATTTTGCATGTAATCTCAACGCAGTTCTTGCTTTCGGCGTGCCATTTCACACCATGTAGTCTGTACTAACTGCAGTGCAGCCCGTTCTCATTCCCAGGGTGTCAAATATCAAGGCTTTGTCACGGCCTTCGGCGTTAGATACCGCTGCATAAGGCACCCTTTAGCACCAGTATGAGACACACCGGGCTTTAACTACCATGTAAACCCATCCGCGGCAACAGTAAATGCTCAGAGAAGGTGCGCTGGGAATGTGGTGACGTAGTATAAAGAGCAAAATACACACTAGGGGAGGTGGATGGGTCCAATAAACACAGGGCTTACATCCAGGAGACCGCTGTTCGTGTACCGTGCATTAAGTTTCACTTTCACATTACAATCAGCTGTTCGTTCGTGTCCCGTGTTCACAACGTTCAGTTTCATTTTCACTTTACGTACCTAGTAGTTTTAAACCCAACCATGTAGTTCTTTCCTAAACCTAATTAGAATGGTTTGTTGCCTAAACCTAAAGTGACAAAGCGGCGGTATGTAACGAGTCGAGATGAGAACGTATTGGAAAATGCTACGCTCAGAGCGTGTGACGTAGAATAAAAAATGAGAGAGACTGCTCACGGCGGGCGGGAGGTGGATGGGTCCAACAAACACAGGACTTATGATACGTTGTTTACATACTTATTTTACATAGATAACATACTTAAAGCCCATTATACCAATGCTAAATGCGCAAAAATATACACTGACAGAAGATGCAAGTATTCTCCTGCTGACCATTTACATATGTTCTGGACATGTCCGAGACTAACACACTTTTGTTTCAAGGTTTTTAAAACCCTTGAGCAGGCCTCTAACATAATTATAGAGCCTATAACCCCTTGAAGGATCTTCACTACACCTTTCCTACAATCCTCTCTATTTCCCTATTCTTTTCTGTTTTTATTTCATGTTAAGGACGATGTGTTACATTATACATTTGTTAAGATGACTTTTGTGATGTCTATTAAAAATGATTTGAAAGATAACATACTTATTTTAAGGCCAAACACGATGCTTTTTCCTAAACACAACTAAGTGGTTTTGTTGCCGAAACATAACCATGACCGTTTCACGGTAACGACGTGATGTGAAATGACACACGAAAAGCCTGAAATGCGTTATCATGATGTCCTTAAAATGTTATTTATACGCCTTCCCATGAGATCAGGCTGGTTAAAGCTAGAACTCTCTTGTCCTCACTTCTTTTTCAGAAATGTCTGCCTCTTCCTCCATATGCTTGTTCTCTTTTTCTGTCGTCTTATTTGTGGCAATTCTTACTTTCTGGCTTTCGGCATGACTGGTTACTGGAGCTAATGTCACCGCAGCCTTTCATCGTAGAAGAAAGACTGAGAAGAAGAAAAGAAAAGGGTGGTTTCACTCAGTCAACCTTTTCCAGTCTAATCTGTCAGTCAGCCAGTTATACTCCTTTTAGACCTGTGAGTGGATCAACACACTCCACAGTTTGCCAGGGGTCAGTCCACCGGGACTCCCTATTCTGGGAGGGCGAAGTGGCTCGATTCAAGTTTGGCCTCTTCTTAAGAGTCTTCACATTTCTCTCCCTGCCCCTCACCTTGCCTCAGGAAGTTTCAGGATGAGCTGCATGATGTGGATCGGAGAAGGATGTCCTCTTTGCCTATGTTGCTTAGTTTGCTGCCACCACAATCCAGAGCCAGATAAGTGGAAATAGTTGGATGAATGGATACTATAGGGTCACCTTACACTACTACAAAATCACTATAATCAAAAGGTCTATCTCTCTCAGCTCTGAAGAAATGGTCTTTCTTATTCTGCATTAAAAGTGCTATTAGAATGAAGGCTGCATTCAAATACTCAGACATACGATTCGCTCTTCTCAAGATGCACAGTGATGTAATTGCAAAATGAGTTGTTGCATGCAAGCTTTCATAAAGTTACCAAATGATAAAAAAAATAAATCCTTCACCAGCGCTCCATCTGCCAAGTTGAATCTTCAGAATAATCATTGCAGAGGTCACTTTAAAGCAGCAGTATATTTTTGGCATCATTGGGCAAAAATTCCATAATAACCTTTCAGCGTATTGTAATTCAAGAGTTCTGAGAGATAACTAGACTTCTGCTCCTCCTCATGGCTGTGTTCTCAGGATTTAGAAAATCGAATCTAATCGAACTTGGCGTTCCTCAACAGATTTCATAATGGCGGCGGCGTCACAAACTTTATAATTTTGCAGCTAAACCGTGCACTACAAGATAATTTTGAGAACATCTGAGGAGAGAAATAGGCATTAACGTAACATAATATTGATTCATATTTGATCAGCGCTGCCTAGTTTGACCGTTTGGTCGGAGTTCACGAGTGATTGACAGCCGGCTTGCATAGACGGCAGATGGACAGCAGACCTCAGATCAGCTCTGACTGCTTGTTTTCCTCCGATCTGTGAAATCTTGCAGATGCTGTTAGGAGCACCGGAGGACACAGAGGAACATGATTTTTTTTCAGGTTACCTGTCTCATGTACTACTGTCAGGATATAGCGACCGTTTTATAAAAATAACTTTTTTTAATCATATTTGTTCCAATCTCGCCGACTTCAGCTTTAAGGAAAACTGTCCTCAACAGAAAAACAACAGCGTATATGAATAATGACAGGTCATAAATGTTGTTTTGGAACACAACGAGAAGAACCTGTTCTGTTGTTTAGGTGTTAGGACTTGTTGCTTTAAAGCAGTGTTTCCAAAACTTTTTGTGTGCGTGGTCAAAAGCTTAACGCTTTGTGTGCTGCGTGATTCATGCGTCGGGTGTTCACACCAGCTGCGTTTCTGCTGCTGCTGCCAGCCCTTTGTAGTTTGCCTTTCAAAATGGCCATTTCATTTCATTATAAATGTCATTTATATTTATTTTACAAAGAGAAAGGTTAAGAAATGTTTGGTAATTTGTAAATAATAGTAATAGTCCTAAAGATGTGATCAAGGAGGACAAAACATTAACATCTCACTTGTTTAATTGGCTCACAGCACAATAGACAAATGCTTACGAGTTTTGGCACGGAGCATTCTTCAATACCACCATTAAAACCCCGTACGTTATTCATTGATGGAGCCGTGCAAGTTACTGCATGTTCTACAACACTGTCTTGCACATATTTCAGAATAAAAGCCTTGTGTTAAGAAATTCTGTCAACAGAAAAAAGACGCTTGAGGGCTTTTATTTTGAAGTGTTGATTTAAAAATAAATCTTTACTTTTCTTCATGTCCGTGACATATTCTGCAGATACAGACACTGAAACTGGAGTAATGTTGCTGATATGATGTCAACATACAGTCAATAGATCACTTTCACTGTCTGTTGTTGCTGTGAACCACGTGCGGCTCGCGTTAAAAATAAGCGAGACCTCAAATCTCTAGAAGAGATGCAGCCGCCACGCGCTGCTCATGAGGGGCGGTCTGGACAAGCCGTTAGACTTATTTTCCTGCCAAACACATGATAGAAATTACTGTCATGTGTAATAATAGAGAGCAATATATTATCATAATTCTCCACCACCTGAAAGACATATAATTAGGTAATTCATTTCTTTGCTCTCTCCCTATATTTCTGTCATACACACACACGCACACGCACACGCACGCACACGCACACACACACACACACAGCCGTGTACTTCTATCTTCGTGAGGACCCTCATTGACATAATGCATTCCCTAGCCCCTTACCCTAACCTTAACCATCACAACTAAATACCTGATCCCAACCCTTACACTAACCCTAACCTAAACCTAATTCTAACCTGGACCTTAAAACCAAGTTTGAACCCTCAAACAGGCCTTTGAAGGTCCCAAAGAGAGGACCGGCCAAAATCCTCACTTTCCAAAAATGTCCTCACTCTGAAGGTCTAAAACTCAAAGTGGTCCTCACAAAGACAGGTGTACAAGAACACACACACACAGACACACACACAGACAGACTAACAGGGGACCACTGGAAACACAGGAGAGAGGGAGACACTGGGAAAACAGCTGGAGCACGGCGGTGACACTGCACGCCTCTAAACATCCTTCAAATGAAACAATCTGAGGTTGACCTGCTCACAGCTCATGTCCACATGAGAAGACCATAACTAGTGACGAGGGATCACAAGCAGTGGTTGGATGTAACTAAGTACATTTACTCTAGTACTTTGCTCATGGGCTCATGAATAAACCGACGTGGCCTAGGCGACAATGCAGCGGTGTGAGTGGGCCGAGACAAGAGAAGACTAGCAGCATGTCCATATAGTCATTATCAACACAGCAGCGTTACTATAGCCTGCCTAGTATATAACTAAACTCATACACCCCTCTGCAATATCACTGAAATATGAAATGATTTAAATTGCACCATCTTACAATAATTGTATTATTTTAACCCTTTAATGTCCTCACAAAGACAAAAGCAATGGAATGATTCTCTCTTTGTATTTTTTTTGTCCTTGGGACAATAATACCAGCAATCAATATTTTTTATTTTGATATAGGCCTCTACCAAACGGTTGAGATGTCGCTTCATAGCAAAAGTAAAACACAAACCATGTACTGTTATTATGTTACTAATGTGTTCGTATACCAACATATAGTCAATTTGTTACCATGGAAATAGTAGTATTACCAGTACCAGTTATTATTTCTATGGATTTATTCTAGATGTTTACCATATTTACAGAAAGATAAAAAAAACATCTCAGAAATGATCTGAAATCATACTGATATGATGGTTTCATCAAATACATAATGGAATAAAATTAAATATATGATCTTAACAAATGATGTTAACAACAGTGGATGTTCATATTTTTTTTTGTTTCATATAAATGGTAAATTTATTATTATTCTACTTTTACCTTTAAAAGAAAATTCAACCGTTTGGTAGAGCACATTTTTAGACAGTAAAAAAGGTCATACTTATTAATTCAATCAATTATTTCAGCATATATATATATATATATATATATATATATATATACACTGCATATATCAGAATATTTTAATTTAGTAGCAAATAGTCAATTTTAATTACATTATTAGCTTTACTACATTTACCATAAAAGTACAATTGCTGGACGCTTATTAGACTTTTTGACATAATAAGTTGAAAAAATAAGCCTATCCTTGAAAATTAGACACATAAAGTCCTCTTATCTGGAGTGACTAATAAGAACGTTCTCTGGCATTGAACACTCGAGGCGAGGAAAGGAATCAAGGAGGTAGAAACTGGGAAATGAGTAAGGCCTCTGGTGTTTGTCCACTGCCCTTTTTATGATTATCAGACTGAAATAGACTAACTTGTCATTTCTATCATTATATTACATCTTATATTATATCTCCTTCAGCTTTACTCAGTAGCAGCACAGTCGTGGTGCTCTCATATGGACTTGAATGGTTTTATATTTGTTATAAAAGACTCTCCACTGCTCTCTTCCCTCCTAAAAAAGCTGACAAGAAATAAGGTAGTAATTTGATTAATTGGTAATATGAAGCAGCTGTAATCAATGTTATTATAAGAAGAAGCTGCCCCCACATGACCAAAAAACAATCAGTTATAACAGGTTTAAAGATATTGATTAATGGAGTATTAAATTGGGCAGAAATCTGTTCATGTACTTTTTCTGTGACACTGAAAGAAAACAAAATAACAACAAAAATCTGTAATGATTGTGAGTCATCTTCATTTTATTTAAACTGACACAAGCTTGTTAAAGAGTCATGTTCATCACAGTTATCAGTATTTTGAAAAGAATAGCAGACTATTATATTTGGCACCTTATAGTTTTCCCAATACAATCACTGTATAATAGCATGCACAATCTGTTACGTTTACATACAGTGTGGGGAAATTTGTAAAAACTGTAGATATCTTTTTGTTTTTTTACCAGAACAACAGTTTGACAGTAACAATGTGTAATTTGTAACTCAGATACTATAAATCCAGTCTTAGAATCACAATTATTGTTTGTCTTAAAGGGCTTTACAAATAACAGTTGAACATTAAATCAGTTGTAAATTTATCAATTGCAAATTTAGAGTAACTCAACAATTTTCTTAATGCAGGGGAAATTCCTGTTAAATGACAGGACATTTCACAGTGTAACACACCCTTATCATCCCACTTAGGGTATGGCAGTACCGGCAATGCCGTTGATCCACCGCTTGAATTCACAGACGTCCATGAATCCAGCTGGTGCAAAACAGACAAGTCTACTATCCACGGTGAATAAATGGACACCGTAAATCATGCCATTGAACACCACTCCTCCACCAGAATCACCCTGTGAGAGAGAGGTATATATTTATGTATGTATTGAAATACTATTTTTTTGTTAAAGTGGTAAATCATGTAATAACTTATAAAAAAGATATAAAGTGAGAAACCATGCCCACTCACTCCACTTGTATCCACTCCAGGACTTTGGTAATATATTGCGTGTTGATACGAAAAGTGGCCGTTCCCCCTCGTACAGGTCTGGTACGGCTGGTAGTTGACAACCGTGGTGTTTGCACATTGGAGAACAGGTGCTCTACTAAGTTCTAGATGAAAATACAAAAAAAGTGTTTCTTTACTAGAAAATTAAGAAGCTTCATCGTTACCTACTTAACTTATACACAGAAAATTATTCCCCCAAATTTTTTTTTTAAGAATCAAACATCATCTTTAAATTAGGTTATTCATCTAATTTATTAAAAGCAGATAAATGTGTCAATTGGTTCAAAAAGAGTGTTGTGAAAACGGTGTACGGTGATTCATGTTTTATTTTGTATATACAGAAATATAATTAAGAAGCTGCAAACATTTAAGACTAAATTAATATGTATTTAATGTAAATATGTGTCAGCAGTGTTACCAAATGAACACTAACTGTGATAATTGTTAGAATAAAATAATAATAATAATAAAAGATTTTCTCACGTCTTATATTATTAGGGCCCATAGTCATGGATGCATAACCTGCAACCTCAACTGTATCGTTTCTGAAATACAAGACAAAGAACAAAAAGAAACAGTTTTCCTCAGATTTCCTGAAGAGTTGAGCTTTCAGACTTATTAAAGGGGGAAGATCACAACTCACATATTGAGAGGATTACTACAGTTAGGAAGTGGAGCAGGTTTAATCAGAGTATTGTTAGGTAGCTGCAGCAGCATGATGTCATGGTCCCTGTTCTGGCTGTCGGTCGGGATCTGATGTTCTGTAATTTGCATTTGTACCTCATTTGCCTGATTTGGATGCCCCCCTAAATATGCTGTCAAAGTCCTACAAATAAGTAAAGGTAAAAGAGGAACATCACTTAATTACTGTAAACACACCATATGTTCATATTATAGGTCAGTAATTACTGAACATGAACATGAGCAATGCTATCTTCATATTGGCAATGCTGTAGTTTTTCATAAAATCATTACTGATGGCTGCTTCAAGACACTAAGAGTGAGAAATATATTGTCACTTTCTCACCATCCTGGCGGGACCTAGCAGTGAGCTGCAGTCAGAATCCACCGTTTACTGATCAGAGAGCCACCACAGAGGGTTCTATGGGTACCATTACTTCCTATCAACTTCACATGGTACGGACGCTCAGCTGGTCCACAATCTCGACCTCCGATGATTCTCTTCTGCAGATCCACCACTGTGCTCGCAGTGACACCTGAAACAGAAAGTCCTCCACCAGGTGACTGTGAATTAGAACAGTGGTTGTTGTAGAGAACAACTCATCCACTCTTCAGAAAGTTATTAATATACATGTTGAACTGTGATAAAAGTTGTCTGATCGTTCCTATGGAAGCCCAGCATAACAGGTTTTTTTTACAATAGGTAACACACACACCTCTATGAGTTCACTTTTTCAAAACTGTTCAGTTCTCTTTACTGACATGAAACTCAGCACAACAGTTAATCTCATATTCAACCAAAACACTTGATACACATCTCAGGATCAACTACACTGACACCATCTGTCTCCTAACAGAAACACTGTCACTCAGAACACCACAACCTAAAACAACACTAACAACAGGAAGCACATATGTATCACTATTGTCTTTGAAGTGTCTTTTATCTATTTATTTAATTAATTATTTAACATAAACCAAGATTTTATTACAGCAAAGAGAAGGACACGTCTGTATTGCATGGATTCCTCTATGGGGATGAGGAATGGAGAGTAGGATAAGTTTTACTGTAATAGACTGTTAACAGAAACAACATTTGAAGCAGGCAGCGCAGTTTGAGTTTCCCTGAAAGGCCTGACTTCTCAGTGTTCTTAATGCCATCAACCATCTGCTGTCTCAACCCCTGGATCTGCCCCTCATCACTCAGAGCTGCATCATACCTCCTATTTGAACTGGCTTCTCTAGAAAAGAAACGGGCGAGAGCCATTATGAAAACAGAAAACACCCAATACAACTGAGAAGTGTCTGTCATTGTTCAGTCAGAGGTCACTTCACACCTCCAAGTGATCTGGAACTCAGCTAACAGGATATTAATGAGCATCAGAAGAAGACATCAAATCACACTGGCTTCCTTTACACATTTTAAAATTGATTTAAAAGTGCTGTTGCTTATAGATTTAAAAGTCTCTTAACATCCTATGAGAGGTGTAATAACAGCACTTCTGATGGATTACCTCAACTCAAAATACATTATTTAAATAAAAACTATGTCAAAGCACATAGATTGGTCAAAGTAAGCAGCAACAGGTGACTACTCACCGACCCACAGCAAAAGGAGAAGACGCGTCATGACACCCATCTCGTTCAACGTCTGTCCTCCTGGTGGAACAGTGATGCCTTTTTAAATCTGTTCACACTGTCCTGTTGGCCTTCGAGCCACCAATCACCTCATGAAGGTTTATCAACACAACCCCATTGGCTACAAAGGTCTGCACGTATGCAAAGTTAAAGCGACGACAGGACAGTTACTACAATACACACACACTACAATATCCAAAGAGAAGAAAAAAGCATCAGATTAGACCAACATGAAACAGACATCATCGTGTGCTCCAGTAGAAGAACACAGATATTATTTAAGTATATAATGGAGAGATTCATTAAAGATGGCTTTAAGTCAATATTTTAATTGAGAGGAATTCCTTTAAAGTAATTAAGTGAAGTTGTTACTGTATACCTGTACTGTAGGTCTATTAAAACACTCCTTCATATAACGTCTTCATCTTTGTCCAGAAACATCCCCAGAACCCCGTTAGGATCCTCCTCTAAAACCAAACAGATCTCTGTTCTTCTACTTTCTTCTAACCTCCTGTATATGAGGTTGTATTATTTTATTCAATGTGAGTGGAGAGGAATATTTATTGGATATGAAACAGGACATTCAAGTTTTCCCAGAGGGGTGTGTGTGTGTGTGTGTGTGTGCGTGCGTGTGTGTGTGTGTGTGGAGGCTGTTCTCTCAGACGGAGCTCTGACAGTTCACAAGTGAAACTGAGGCTAATTTAACCTCATTTGGACTCTTACAATGTTGCTCTGATGCAAAATCATCAAAGACTAGGTCGACTGATATTTTTAAATTATTTTCAATATTAAAAATGTGATCTCTGGCTCTGCTGTTTTCTGTCTTCGGTGCTCAGAGTATTTTCATATGTAACTGTCCTCTGCAGATTAAACAGCAGGTTTTATCTCACTTACTTAGTAAAATATTCCCTCTTGCTGTTGGCTTATCCAAACAGAGGAGTTCAGGTGAGGCAGTAATAGTCTGTTAATTCATAAAGTTTTTACTGGCCTCATGGTGTGATAGCACGCCATATTTTAATAAACTAAACATTAGCACACTACGGCTACGTTGTCCGTGCAGGGAATGTAACCAAATGACAATTTAAATCTCACTATCTCGTTTACACAACGATCTTTGTGTTCACTGACATTTTAAAATTGATGGTCATCTAACAGATATATTAAGTATAATGTATATTTTGCAAATTGTATTAGGATGTAGTCTGTATTTCCAGGTAATAAGTCAGGTATTGTTCTGTATTGATAAGTTTTGATCACACTGACAGTTCACTCAGCAGTAGTGAGGAAACTCTCTCTCTCTCTCTCAAATGCATGTGCACATTCAGACACACTATGCAGTATCAAAGCACAAAGACCACCAGATAGCCTGTCATATGAGAAATGATCAGTCATTGTACCACTGAAGAAGAAGAAGAAGAAGAAGAGGAGAGTCGAGGAAACAGGGGAGGAAAGAGGAGATGAGAGAGTGGTTCCCCACAAGACTAGAGTCGAAAGAGGAAATGACAAGTAAACACACACACACACACGCACGCACGCACGCACGCACGCACGCACGCACGCACGCACGCACGCACGCACGCACGCACGCACGCACGCACGCACGCACGCACGCACGCACGCACGCACGCACGCACGCACACACACACACACACACACACACACACACACACACACACACACACACACACACACACACACACACGAGGTCAGAGCATGTGGCCATTAGCCGCTTACTGTCAAGCACTTCAGATTTGCCTATAACCACACAGCTGGTGATGGATGTTAAATGCATATCAATACACGCTCTGTAAGTAAGTGCCAGAGAGTGTGATTGAAGGGCAGGGAAGGCCCTCACCAGGGATGAAGCATCACGGTAAATAAAGAAACCCTCAGTGCAGACTGCAGCAGCTCAGTGCCATTCACTGCTGGGCTGAGAGTCTGTGAGAGTCTTGACTTTATAAAGCATCTCTGAAGGTCATCAGAGGGAAATCCACCGCGACGCCACGTCAGCATTAATGGGAGCTGAGAGTACTTGATGCGTATAAAACATTTCACTACACTTAAGTTGGCAGCAGAGCTGTGCAAAAATAGACAGAGGTATGACCAGATGGATGGATGATGAAATTATAAGAATCTTTTAGGAATTGTTTTTTATTAGACTAAAGGCCTTTACACACTGGGGACGTTTTTAAAATCACACGTCAATATATTTTTTTGAACTGAATACTTTCATACAGAACACAAATATTACTTGGCTTACTTTCATGTTGACATATTGTTTTATCTGCTGCACTAATCAACAATGGTTCAAAGGTCAAAGGTCAAATGTTTGTGTGAATTGTGTCACTTGTTCTGACAAACCTGCAGAGAACAATCAGCCAATTCTGCTGTTCCTCTCAGCTCTACAGAGCTTTTAAGAGCAGTTAAAGGCAGAATGAGGAGGATTTGTCAGTGGCGGTTTGTAAACACAACATTCAAAGTTGGCTCCCTCCTCTCCGGCTCTACACAACCAGAAGCACACGCCAACCTGACTGCGGTTAGCATGCTCGCCAACGGTCGAAAGCCACTGCAAGCTTTGTCCGCTTGGCGTTTCGGAGTTGTGTCTGCCACCTCTTGGATGCATGCTTACGATCTGGCACCTGGTCGCTAAGTTTTTATAGAGGTTGACACCCAGAAACGTCACGAACACAGCAACATAAGAAAATCCAGGCAGAGGCTTGCAGGGTCGCACCGGTCGTTGATGCCAATTTTCGTAGTGGCCAAACGGTGGTACTACAACTTCCGTGTCCGTCACGTGATGCCATTGGGCCCTAAAAAACGTTTTTTCCCATAGATTCACAGAGACGTTTTTAACTCAGCTATTTTTTTAGGTGAATCAACTTCCCAGTATGAACACTCTAATAGCCCCCGTTTAAATCATTAGGTCCTAAAAGTTGTAAAACACACTAATAGCTGAATCCAGAGTTATTTCCCTTCCTCCGTTCATGTGAATGAGACCCAGACCGATGCTTGAGCGAGGGCTGGGAGGCGGAGTTATCAAGCTGTGACGACAGATGGCTGTGACCCTGTGACCGAGTCATGTGACCGAGCGCATGCTACTGCGCCTGCTCCATGGGCCCAATGGATGCGGAAGATCGCCGGAAGATACGGGTACTTTTCCAGTCGTAAGTGGAGACATTTTGGCTTCATGCACCACTGAACAACTTTCATAGGAATGAACGGGGCCCCGCCTCCAGCCCTGTATCCAGTTCTCTTAATACATCCATGATACAGACACCGCCACACACTTTTAGTGGGTCAGCAGTGATGACTGAGAAGGATTACTTTTGTATGAGTCTCTACATTGTTTTTGTTTCTTTAGTTTATTTTTATATGGACGTCACATTAGCATTAAAATTGTAACATACATTATGCGCAATTTACAATTTACTGGTGAACACAGTGCAGCATTCATTAGTTAAAGGGACTGTTTGTAACTTTTTAAGCGTATAAATGTACCGGGTCAGGACACATGCGTGCTCGCATATGCGCATTCGCGTGTGGCCGCTATCTCTCCTCCTCTGCCTGCTCGCCTTCACTCAGACAGCGCGCGTTCTCGCTCAGTTCGCTCCACCTCTAGACGTGAACGTGCGCTCAGTCCACACTGCAGAAGAGTTAGTTTAGCTCTGAGAATATCTAGTGAATGCACAGTGGACGTTTGTGCAGAAATAACTGCTGCAGCTCCTCCAGACCAACAGAGGTTTCCCGTGTCTTGTGAAGTGACGGGGCTCTGCAGAGAGAAACCTTACCGTCTCGTTAACGACCAGGTGCCGGTGTCTTCCTGTTCACTCCGGCTGCGGACGGAGAGAGCAGGAAGACACACGCTGCAGAGCCCCGAAAAGCCAACGCTAGGATCAGATCTAAATCATCTTCATGGAGAGACCTTCATCTGGTCAGCTGACATTACTGCCAAGCAGCTGAAATATAGAGTGATATTGTGCTTTTAGCTGACGTGTATTGCCTCACTGATTTGAGCGATGCTCGTTCATGTCTATTTAGAGCGAGCAAGCGCGAGCTCGACGATGACTTTCGTTTATTTCACGGCCACAGATGTCGCTGTTAACAAGCATTTCTGAAAGTTACAAATAGTCCCTTTAAAGAGACAGATATTTCCCTCAGGACTTGGTGGAGACCAAAACAGAGCTAAAAGGAGAATGAATAATCACCATGTGGCCCAAACCACGACTCTTAATGAATGATTGTGTTGCTCTGTGTCTGCTGGATGTGCAAATAGGCAACAGTTTGCTAACACGTTGAACATATAAACTTTATAAAGTAACATGTCTGGGTTGTGTTTACAGCTTGTTTTGCCCAAGTTGTGTTTGCGACAATGTAAACCTCTAAAAAAACTTTGATATGACACAAGATCTTGTGCTCCAATGGTACATAACTGTAAGAAGTTTTAGAACAAAATAAGAAGAACTGTACGTTCTATTAATGTAGGCAGCTTTCTTTAACGCAAAAATGTTTTGGAAATGTTGGCTACGTAACCAAACACTTTGCAAAGTGCTCTGCATGCACTGTGGTTATATTACCAGAGCTTGATCAGAAATAATACGGCCGATAAATATTGGTAATCCTATTTTTGATCACGTAATGCCAATTGTTTTGAATGACTGTATAAGTTTAAAGACACTTTCTGCGTAAATCTTTTAATATCTTTCCATCAAACAACATCTTTGCTGAGGTTTCAGACCACACAAAAAGTTTATTGGACTCCCTTTGACTCATTTTTTCCCTTACAGCTTATTTTCTGTCAGCAAGAGCAGAGCAATATTTGGACAGCCCCCGGCCTGTGCTGATTGGTTGATTCATGGCTTTCGTGAGCTGGTAATTGGATGATGACAGTGGGGTGGAATGCTAGCGAGCGATGATTGATGGCTGATGCTGCCTCGACTGGCTGTAGCTACGATGTATGTTGCGATATTGGTTTTTTTTTGTGTACATGTGTGTGTGGAAATATCTCATGGGCATGGCAACCCAACCAGAAGGTGTTTCTGGCAAAATACTTGAGGGAATGAGGGATGTATGTGAGTGTTTTTCACACCTCAGTGCACGAGTGTCTACAGTACATGCTTCTGTGCATCCATGGGTATGCATATCGACACCAGAGTGTGTGTGTGTGTGTGTGTGTGTGTGTGCATCTGCAGGAGGTAAACATGAAAAACATTTCCACCCCCGGATCTGCAGCTCCAGCTTTGATTGACAGGCCATGTCATCCGTATGCCAGACTCACACCTCCCCCGAACGGATTCCCTGCTCCCAGTGGAATGAAGGTATCAGGGAGACGCAGGGGAGCAGAAGAAACACTTTTAAGACAATATCTTGAAGAAATTCAATACTACAGCTGAAAAATGGGAAAAGGTTGCACTCAGCAGGAGTACTCCTCTACAAGGCGAGGGTGTACCGGATGACAAGGACCTCCGTGGAGCCACAGAAGGAAAAAGAACACCAGCCATGAAAGGAGAGCAGTTTTGTCCAAATCTGCTTCTACAGACCTCTGACAGCACACGCACGCGCACGCGCACGCGCACGCGCACACGCACACGCACACAGTCTCCATGAAGTTGGTGTGTGTGAGTGCAGGGTGTGTGAAACCATGTGTAGCAGCTGAGAGCAGAGTGATAAGCAAAGCCTGAGGTCATCCATCACACACAATGTCTATAACAGACAAGCAGCCTGAGGAACAACAGGGAGCCATGACGGAGCCGAGGCTTTGACACAGCAGCCCGCGGACCAACAGATGTGTACTGTGGGTGATGTGAAACATCTGCCCCCCAGCTGAGGGAAATAGGGAAGTTTCCCTTTTAAAAAAGCTCCATGAACTGAGTTAAAGCCGCTAAACTATGTAAAGCCTCAATCTCGATACCTCCCACTTAGTCATGTGTTCCTCTGACCAGGGATCTCAGTGGTGTAGCAGGAATCGTTCACATGTTACATGTCTCCATCGAAGCTCCATCGCGGCAGGTGAAAAGAATGTCTGTCAAATGATTAGCAAATGTTTTCCTCCTTTAGATCAATACTGGCTTTATCTGCGACAAGGGCCTGAGTCCATAGAGGATTAGACATTTCAAACAGAAGACAATACAATCATTTACATTCAATGCCACATTATTAAAAGTTAAAAATAATAAAAGAAGATAAAGTTACTACAGGGAACTTTCATTTTGTGTTGATATCGGCAGTCTCTGTGTGTTTCAGAGCATCAGAGTCCCTTTAGAAAACCTCTCATTTCACTGTGGAGCTCCGACTGCAGGTCAAAGGCAGCAGCAAGGCCGGATCTGGGTCTGTCCAATGGGATGCCATCCGCAGTGTTAACCTTCAAACCCCGAGTAGCAGAGAGAGTGCAGGGGCAGAGGGGTGGTTTAGATAGGTAATATGTTAGTCTAGTCTTCCTGACTCATTCATCTTTTGTCTGACTGAGGTTTGTGCCACTTTGAATCTATGGTCCCGACTGTTGTGGCTCTGTTGCTGGTGCACTTCTAAAACATATTTGCCAACCGTGAGACCTCAAAAAAAGGGAGGATTTCAAAACCAAAACGGAGGTCTGGGAGTCCGGGGGTCCGGGGGTCCGGGGGTCCGGGGGTCTGGGGGTCCTCCCCAAGATAGAAACTGAGTTTCAGAGACTTTGTCTTCTGCATTCTGGTGACTTATAAAAAATGAAAATAACAAAGTAAGAAGTACAGTACAACAGCATTTTTAATGTTAAACTTTTAATTTGACCTTTAATTCTCAGGAAAGAAAATGAAATAACTCGCCCCTCTGGCATAAACTTGGTGCGAGAATCTCCAGCATAAAGTCATATTTATCAGTTTTTATTATTTCTTTTTGCCCCTGCTTGAGTATTTATTTCAGTTACCTCCGTCCATTTCTTTCTCCGTCTATCACTCACCTTTCAGACACAACGCGACAACAACACCACCGCGTTCCGAACCCCATTATTTCCAACAGCTTAAGCCCAACTTTGGCTGCTGCACGTGGTGATGTGCACTGAACCCAGCGGCGAGTGCAGCTCAGACATGAGCTCAAACTGCGCTGTGTCGCTCTCTTCTGGCTGGAAACTACATTTGGTGTAGCTCTATTGTCTCTCTCTATTGTGGAAACTATAGTGATTGTACTCGCTGTAGAGTGACAGAAACAAGTTAAGATAATGAAAAGGAAATAAAGTGTGAAAATTTGCCATAAATCGGGAGAAATACGAGAAAATTGTGACCCTGGGAGGAAACCGGGAGAGGGCAATGAAAATCGGGAGGGTTGGCAAGTATGGTCTAAAAGGCAGATATATGAGGACCTCACGTAGTAATTGTTGAGTTTTTGGTATTGACCATTGACTCCATCAACCCCCACAAATACATTATGGTCAGTTTGTGCAACAGATCACTGTGCATTCACAGTAAATACAGTATATCTTTCTTATTTTCCTGAAACAAACCAAGCTGAGAGCTGAAGTTGTTTTCGTAATAACGGCTCGTCAGCTAGTTAGGATGACAACATGCTGTCGCTGTCACTAACATGTTGTAAAAACAAAGCGATAGTCATCAGGTAATCACATTCTCAAATGGATAATGGGCTGTTTTGGAAACTAACTCTTCCCGTGTCTGAACACCTGCTCAGTTTCACCTTGATCGGTGTTCCTCTAATGGGCTCAGAAGACAAATGGAGTCCCCTTGTCCGCTGTATCGAGCCACAATGGCGGCACACCTGTGTGGGTTTCAATTTCCCCCAGTCTCTCTGCTCCAATAGCTCAGCGCGGGGACGGCAGAGACAAATAACATTGGGAAGCTGCCACAGATGTGACACCGGCAAAATGATGACGGTGCTGACCAGAGCACGATAATTGGGTGCTGCTATCTGTGACTGGGTGGCTATTGACTACATTAGCAGATGGATTAGCAATGGGACTGCTGAAGTAATGACACTTCATATGTCCCGACGTTTAGACTGCCGCGTGTTGTCATGTTGAAGTCAGCACACACGGACACACGTGCATACTCTTACTAACACACATCTAAAAAAACTGTTTTAGTTTCAGGCTTGCCTGTGCAGTCCACATTTACATATTTTCCCCCTGTAACAAAAAAAAGTTCTCCCCAAAAGTCTTCAAATGTTCCATTCATTATCATATCATGAGGCAGCCAGGTGGCTCCGATAAACAACGCCCCGTGGGGTGGCTGTGGGGAGGTGTTCGGAGGTGTGTGATGGACAAGAAGGCAACACATAATAAATGCCAGAGGGATTAGATTTCCCAGCCAACCCGCAAGTCCTCAGGGACCCTCTAGGAAAAGCAGGAGGAAATTGCTCAGGAAAGGACGTATTGGCTGTAAGATTGACCTGCAGCTGCAACCCTGATCTGGATAATCGGGCAGGAATTTGAAGGATGGATTGATGTAAATAAAACATTGCAAGTTAACATGCATGTTACGACGTTTTGGATGGATTCCAATACAGTTTTTTTTATGGTCTTTAAAGGATGAAGACTTTGATGATCTCCTGACTTCATCTAGCGCCACCAGCAGGTCAACATTTTCACTTATCTGGTGAAATACCTCAACATCTACTGGATGGATCTCTAAATATTCGACCCACTGAGTACCAACATGTCAGTTTTTACTGGGTTTTGCCGCTTTCTAATGGATGTAGATATTCACGTTGCAGTTATTGAACATGTGTGAGATTGTGAGCTGCTTTGTTTTCTGCTGTGGCAGGAGGTGCAGCATGTGTCTCAGCTTGGTGGGAAAGCTGCCAAATAAGAACTTGCATATGGTCTGATATCACAGCAGGCTACAGCGCTGATGTCAAGACAGCATGAGAGTGGACCGGCCAACTACATGCTCAGTATATTCACTGACAAGCTTATTCAGGATAAAGTGAAATCCAGCTGAACTCACTGTAGGGACTATTTGCTCTTCTTAGGGCTGCTACTGTAAAATAATGACACATGCTTCTAATAATTATACAGTTCTTTACAGCTCACTAATTACTGTTTCAGCAAAGTCCATTTGTTTCCTTCTCACATAACATAAACCAAACTGTTCCAATGTAAAGTAAAAGCCACACATTTGTCCCTAAACAAAAGGCTGGAGCACAATAACATGAGCACCGTCATGCTCACACGCAAACCAGCGACACCTGAAGCTGATTACCTCCTTAAGTAAACTCCTACCAGTCATCTGGAAAGGAGGATGCTCCACCTGGTGGTCGGAGGTGTGAATAACAACATACAACTGATACTGGCTCCTACACTCACTGAACTCATCTTTTGAAGCCTGTAAATCGGTGAAGACTGATTGTTTAGAAATATTATTTTAAAGAATTATAAATCAAAAGGGACCGTATGTAAGTTTTTACATGTTTATGTTTTTAATATTTTTTTTTTTTGTCAACGTGTGAACAGGTTGTAACGCCAATAAACGACCAGCCCCGACCACAACTCAGACTCCAACACAAACTCCACAGAAGCACAAACAAAACAAAGGAAACAGGAAACAGGAATCATCGGATAATCCGTAATTCCTTTTGAATTCAAAAACGAAAAAAACGTTTTTTTATTTTTTCGTTTTTGGTTTCTGAATCAAAAAACGAAAACAATCCAAACCAGGCCGTTTTTGTTTTTTGCGAATTCCTTTTATCATTATTCATTTTTGATTGAAGAACAGGAGTCACGTGGGTTTTTTGTTTTTTCGTTTTAAACCAAAAACGAAAAATGAAATAACGAGGTGCTCCGTTTGTTTTTTTGTTTCCAAACGAAAAACGAAAAAAACAAATAAAAAAAACGATCCAATTTTATTTTCTTCAAGTTTCTTTCTGTCATTTTCTCTTTTGAATCGAGGAGCGGAGAACGGCAGTCACGTGACCCGGAAGTGAAGGCAAACATGTCAAAATAAAAGCCAAGAAAATAGTTTGGTCATTCTATAAAAGTGTAACATTATTTAAGCACAGGATCAAAGTAACAGTAGAAGATAAGTAGGCTAAATAAATACATACTGTACCTAAAAAAGCCTAATTAATTATATATCCTAGACACATGCACTGTGCCAAAGTCATGGAAATTCTCAATAATTAGGCCTGTGCTAAAAAAGCCAAGCGCAAGTAAGCCAAATGATCTTCGGCCTATCGCAATAACCTCCATATTGTGGAACGAGTTCTTTCCAGCCACCTGACCAGCACAGTGGCAACTAAGCTAGATTTGCTCCAGTTCGCTTAAATAAGAATAATATCTTCTGTACCTCTGCTCCAAAAACATGCAAAATATCACATTTTACACTCGGAAATCTCTGCAGTGCTATTTTAGTCACATCACACGGTGATACGCTGCATCACAAATGGCGCCCAAAATGTTACATCAAAACATCGTCTAAACTTATGTTAAACTGTCAGAAACAAACCAAACAGCTGGGTAACATAACAGCATCAGCAGTGAACATTATACACCAAAGGTTAGAACTCAAACGGCTCAATTTTCAAAGTAAATGATAAAATAGCGCAGCGTACTTTTCTCACACAACTTACCCTCAGCAAAGTAAATCAACACTGCGAGGGACGGAAGGGAGGAGCTATGGAAACCCAGGAGGTACGGAAGCCGCGAAGTGCACAAAAGGCGATTTCCAAAGGAAACATAACAGTAAATAAGAATAACTCATAGAGATAAAATTCACAAATACTCAACAGAATTAAATGAAAAAATTAAATTCTCAAATATAAATTGCAAATTAGACTTATTAATAAAGTGCATTTTTTTTTACTCCGTTACACCTGTCAATCAAATTCAGTCTCGTGTGTTTCGCCTCACTGTTTTGACCTATCGCTTCTATGTAGCACGAGCAATAGGACGCTGACTGTCGTTGACTTAACGGCCACAGGTGTCACTGTTATTCTTACATCTACATCCCTTTAATTGAAACCTTAACTGGTATTCAAATGAAGGTTATGTCAGGTTGAAAGAAAGCTGCCAGATGGCATATTTGATGGGTAAAATAGAATAAATGATGTCTAGTTTTCTTCTCCAATCAGTGCTACATTCCTCTACAGTCTTGGCTTCGATATACCTTTTTTTTTATTCCATTTAAAGCGCCAGATAGAAACACGTGCATTAATTTCATTTCATCAGTGTCACAGTGTCCCCTGCCAAAACACCAGAGCCTCCACTGACCAGCAGCTGCTTGTTTTTGGCGCTGCCAGACTGGTCTCTGTTCATTTTGTCCCTCTCACTGTTCGCTGTCATTTTGACTGGTGAATGGAATAGAGACATTCCTTTTGGAAATTAGAAAAACAGGTTGTGCCTGATTAACACAGCTCAACAGGGGACAGTTTGTTTGCTCAAAAATAATCACGCTTTTCATAAAATGGGGTGTCACATGGATTCATCAGCAGGGAGATGACAGCTCAGGGGAGACTGACAGCCGTTAAGGAACCAGACAAGCCAATTATCATCAATCAGCAGGACTGTTTGCAGCCTTCAGTCAAAAAATACACACGGCTGAACAGGTTGGAAATGGGATCATTTACATAGAACTGAGTACCTGTTTAACATGTAATTAGTTATGACACCAAGCAGAATTCTCAAAGTTAGAAAACAACATAGCAATTTAGGATATTTTATGAGTTGTTTTTTTTACCATATTCATAATTTATTTTACATTTCCAAACTCAGCATCATACTCGTGGAATTTGGCAGCTTTGAACAGATGAAACAGGCTCATAACAACAAAAAGGGAAATCTGTCTGTCTGCAACTCTACAACAGGGTTTGTTTCCCACGAACAACAAAAGGACAAAATAAAGATTCAACCTAAGAGAACACACAACCTTCAGAGGATACACAGTTTGCAGTGACAATCACCACATCTGAATCCCTAAGTGTCTTATGGTGCAGTTCATCTAATGGCCACTAGATGGTGTCTCCAAGAAAATGTCCAAATCTGAGAGAAATTACAAATTTTTCTCTTTTTCCACAAGTTTAAAGTTTAAAGATCTTTCTTCCTGTCTTGGAACGGCGTGAAATATATGTTGTGTGTGCAGAGTAACAGCATAATAAAATATAAGCTATAGACAATGGGAAAATTGGATAATCAACGCAGATTCGGCCGTTTATTCTGCAGGGAAAGTTAGCTCGTTTTGGGGGAAATAGAACTACTTAGCCTAGAATTATTAAAGGGGACATATCGTGCTCATTTTCAGGTTCATGCTTGTATTTTGGGTTTCTATTAGAACATGTTTACATGCTGTAATGTTCAAAAAACACATTATTCTTCTCCCCTTAAAGGGACTGTTTGTAACTTTCTAAGCATATAAATGTAGCGGGTCGGCACACATGCGTGCTCGCATATGCGCGCTCGCGTGTGGCCGCTGTCTCGTCTCCTCTGCCTGCTCGCCTTCACTCAGACAGCGCGCGCATTCTCACGTACTCGCTCCACCTCTAGACGTGAACGCGTGCTCACTCCACACTGCAGAAGAGTTAGTTTAGCTCTGAGAATATCTAGTGAATGTACAGTGGATGTTTGTGCAGAAATAACTGCTGCAGCTTCTCCAGACCAACAGAGGTTTCCCGTGTCTTGGGAAGTAATGGGGCTCCGCAGAGAGAAACGTTACCGTCTCGTTACCGACCGGTTGCCGGTGTCTTCCTGCTCTCTCCGGCTGCGGGCGGAGGGATACGAGTTTCTCGCTGGGGAGCCCCGCTGCTGAAGCCTGCGCTGAGGCAGGAGAAGCATACACAGTATCAGCATTGATTCATGGAGAGACCTTGGTCTGGTCAGCTAACATTACTGCCAAGCAGCTGAAATATAGAGTGATATTGTGCTTTTAGCTCACTGTTTTGAGCGATGCTCGTTCATGTCCATTTAGAGCGAGCAGAAGCACGAGCCCGACGCTGACTTTCGTTGATTTCACGGCAACAGGTGTCACTGTTAAGAAGCATTTCTGAAAGTTACAAATAGTCCCTTTAACCATAAAATAGGGCGTAAAATAATGATGCTTTGTCACAGCCGTCGGCGTTTGATACTGCCGCACAAGGCATCCCTTAGTATGAAACGCACCGGGCGTTCCACAATCGGCTGTTCGTTTGTGTCCTGTGTCCCGTTCAGTGTCATTTTCACTGTACAAACGTAGTAGTTTTAACCATGTAGCTCTTTCCTAAACCTAACTACAGTGGTTTTGTTGCCTAATCCTAAAGTGACACAAAGGGGCGTGACAAAACAGCGGTATGTGACGAGTTGGGATGAGAACGTCTTACAGCTGTTGTAGAAAGCAAGAATTTTAAAAATGTTGGTAATGGATGTAAAAAATGTTGTCTTTGAACGTGTTCCGGGGTTTTGCAGTATCATATATCGCCGTTCTTGTCTGGTAAGATGGACAATAATACGTTTTACAAAGAAAACAACAGAAGGTACATTAACGTGCACTTACAATGGTTGAACAGACATACTGTGGGAAAGAAAAACAACTAACTACAACCTTGAAATATTACATTGTTTGATTGACGTGTGATTTCTGGGTAGTGCACTGTAAGAAATCTCACGCCATAAACTGCTTCGTTATATTACTCTTGCAACTGTTTCGTGCTTAATCAGCAATACTTTCTTCAAAAGCTCTCAAACTCATAAGTGGTCGGCTCACTTTTAATTTATATTTCTAATTACACCATCTCCATAATTAATCCCGTATGCAGTCTAATGAAGTTATGCAAATTAGAATAAATGATGTATAATTTGTGCAATGCTTTTGGATTCCAGTGTACTCAAATAGTAACAATTGATTCCATTTCGCAGACGATAATTTCCAGAAATTTACATTACACATCAACAGAACATGATATGAAGAATGTGGTGCAACAAGAAAACATAATCTGTAAGAAGAAAATAAAGAGGCGACTCACGTTTGAATATTCCAGCTCAAAGGGGAGCGTCAATCATTGAAAAGGAAGACGAGCCAAATAAAGCCATCAGCTGTCGTCTGGGCCCTTTGAAGTGGAGGAGGAACACACATCTTCGGTTAATGATAACACATACACGCACAACCAACTTTCCCTTGGGATGCCATCTTTATTTTCTACATTCTTGTCGACTCGTGATTTGTGCATTGTTGATGCCAAACCAACAAGCTGAATAAATCTTTTACTTGCAAACCAGCTCGTGTTCTGTTGTTTTCATGTTTCTATCACAGCCTTTCTCTTCCCCATGCACTTCCAACACCCTATATCGCTTTGTACAGTATGTTTCGTACATCTGCATCCATTATCAGTAAACAGTGCATTACTTATTGTAGGTTGTAATAATACTGGTGGAGGGCGGGGATCAGTGGGGGTGACCGTCCCTCTTGGTGACCCCATGTTCAGAAAAAAAAGGCAGTAAAAGTGTCCTCTTGGATGTCCCTATGGCAGATAAAACATGATGAAGTGCCCTGTCGGGTTAACCTGACCCACGAAATGGTTCGCCGTCATTGGAAAGTGTTTGTAAAACGGCACTTTTAAAACAAATGCTTGGCAGGTGATTTGAGGAACCATCTGTCAATCAAAATCTTGACAAAGCCGGTCGGGAGAAGAGCAAAAACATCTTCTTCAGTGCCGTTCTTTGCTCTTCTTTTAATGAAGAAATACTCTCCAGTTCTGATAGAACTGATGCTATTGCAGCATCTACGCTAACCTCTTCAGGAGCCGCCATGTCGCTCCCTGTCGACTCACACCAATGGTGTCAATATTGACAGTGCAACCGGTGCATCTGCACAGGGACCCATGTAGGAAGGCAATTTTTTTGCCGCTTTACTATCGTAGTACATTGATCGTTTGACGTAGTCTTATTGAGCGGTGTTGTTAAGCGCCAGGCCCGTAGGATGAACTTCTAATGGGTGAGTACAGGTTTGTATTTGTTTTTATGGAGTGGGATCAGGGATTTAGATCTATAGCAATGTAATTATTACCTATGTTGGAATATGCACACCAACTGTAATCTGTCTATGTGATAACATTTGGCCGTTGAGTCCAGGGCAGGTTGTTAAATTAGCGCTGATCAAAGGCTGGTTTGCAGGGTGGGAGTTGCATGTTGATCCGCTCCCAGCTCCCAGCAATTGTCTGGAGTGGTTGTGTGTCTGCGCACTACTGTGCCCTTGCGTTTAGAGCCATGCCCCAAGACAAACAATTTGCACTGGGGCCAATCACAATTATGTTGTTGCTGCTGCCTCACGATCTTACACACCTAAGCCACACCCGTAGCTGCCAGTAGCTTCTCACAGGATGCTGATTGGTCCGTGGTCCGGCTTGCCGGACACACAAGATGGATTTTGGTGTGTTATGTGACATTGCGAGAATCCAGCTGCCGTACAAGGTAACTGCACATGATAAAGTGCCCTCCAGGGTGCCCCTCCTGTGGAGAAAATGTGTTGAAGTGTCCTTAAATGAATGATAAAGTGCCCTCTAGGGTGGCCTACCAGTAGAGAAATCGTGGCGAATTGCTCTCTAGGGTGGCCCTAAAATTGAGAAAACATGATGCAGTGCCATATAGGCTGCTCTATATGCTAGAAAAAGATCTGCACATTGGTGCCCAACTGCATGCAGCTGGCGCCCCTTTTTATTATTTTCACCCCTGCCCCTCAGACTGCCTGAGTCCTCCACTAGAACAGTTATCACCCATAATACGCTAAACCAAATCTGGTTAGATGTTGTTTTTCTTGGTAAAATTGGATAATCAACGCAGATTTGGCTGTTTATTCCCTAAAAATTGTATTAGTTGAAAATGATTGAAGCAATAAAACTTGGTATCATTATTCCCTTAACATGCTGCTTCATTGTTGGGCTGCAATTTTGAGAGTATTATGCAAAGAAATGTGGATGTAATGGTAAGTAATGTGTGATAGATGTGCTGCGTGGCTGGAGCACCAGGTGCTTTGTAACTGTCATTCTATCAGGAATGAATTAAATTGCCTTCATATGCCAGATTGATGATTTCTTTTATTGAGTATAAATGAAAACAATGGGGATAATGTATTGGTTCCTTTGCTATTAAAGATGAAGGACTTCTATCAATTTATGATTATGATTGCTGTCCACCATCTTGATATTTTGGTAATCAAAAGTCCACAAAGCATTTGGGTACGGCTCGGTGTGATATTGACATTGTTTTTAATGCCATCTCACACCCGCCTAACGCTTTCTAGTGTAGAATCCACTTCCATCCCCCCTTCCGTGATCTGAATAGCATGAAGCAGATCTAGGAAATTAATGAACGAGGGAGACATTTCTTGTAAAGGCAGCCTGTGTGCTGCCGGGACAAACTGTGTGTGTGAGCCTCCTGCTTTATCTGTGTACTTGCAGCAAAGTCACAGAGCTGTTGAAGCTGCCTTATTGACTCCATAACAGATATTCACAGTTAGTGAGAGAAATGTCACCAAATACCATTAAATAATGCATTCCACTTTACTGAGTACAAATTAAAACGGTGGTCATATGTTCACCCATGCTGCAGTTTAGTTGGTGATAACTGTCTCAGGATGGAGGAGGGAAACATTACATTTTATTGCCCACTAACACAGAAATGTCTAGTGGTAATGGGTTTTATATAACTGCCCAAAAGACGGGAGCAAATTCAAATTATGAAATTCTTCATGCAGTCTGAAGCGGAGTAACAAATGCTTAAATACTTCCAACATTAGGAGAGATGTTTGTGGCTGTTTGTTGAATAGTCACTGTTTTAAGATTATACATCCTCATGTGATTAAATCATGTCAGAAATATGACTCAATGTAGGAGTGAGTGACCCCGATTAGTCGACTGTTCGACTGCTAATAGGCTCGTTCAAGATGAACTTTGCCTCGTCTGGAAAGTAGACGAGATCAGGTGGCAGTAGAAGGGGGCGGAGACTAAAAGCTGCGGTCAAGTTGGACAGTTTCCAGCAGCCTTCACTGAATTTACAGGAAGTCACAGAAAAAGTGACATCCTGTTAGATCTGATCTGTAGGCTACTTGTAGTTTGCAAACCATGTTCTGATTTATTTATATTTGTTTTTAAATATATGTGGAAATGTGCGTGTATCTGACATTGGATTATATCCTTTATTATTTTTATGTCCGCCTTGTAAAGCACTTTGTAATGAGCACTCGTTTTGATAAGTGTTATATAAATAACCTTCATTATTATAATTATTATTATCAACCACACCAGATGTGTTTGTTAACAGATGGAACCTTCATTGCACAACATGAGACTAATATCCTACAATTTAGTGTTAAATATCACAATTACACAGAGAGTTGTGACTTTCTACAACACGTGGTGTTTGCTGTCAAAACTAAGAGCCAATCAGCTCTTTGATCAGGCGACAGCCAGGTGTTTCCCATCATGCCCTGGGTCTTGCAGTCGGTGGGGAGCAGCTGCGGCACCTGGCTCTAAAAACTGCGGCCGCCTCGATCTCGTGAGGTTATCGTTGCCCACGTGTGCATGACATCAGAGCGACTCGGAATCAAGTCTGACACAAATCTAACCGGCATGCATTGCGCGGCGATCACCGGTGATCGATTCTGCGCAGGCCTGGCTCATCTCCAACGAGCCATATTCTCACAGTCGAGTCATCGCAGTGGCCGTAAAATGTGCTTACGAAACAAAGGATCAATCCATTCGGGCTTAATGAGGGTGCTAAATGTCTGATTTTACATAGAATTGCTTGCGTTCTCCCAAAAAATCATGATGTATTGGCATATTTTGGTATAAATATCAGCCTATTAATAATACTGTTAATAAGAAATTGAAAATAACTTATGTGCTTTCAATCAATCTCCTCGGTGTGTGTGAATAAATCACCACATAGACGAAGTTGGTTGAAAATGACAATATGGATCAATGAGCAAAAACAAAACAAAACATGATTTGACAAAAGACAAGACCTGACCAATCAGATTCAACTATGTAGATTCTTACACGCCTCTACTCCCCTGGAATGATGGCGTTGCTTTCTGTCTGCTGGATGTGTAAACAAGCAACTGTATGTTAACTTAAAGTTAACCTTACCTTTGATTTACAAGACAACAAACATGTCGAGACTGTAAGTCTGTTAGGTTGCTTAGGTTGTTGGTTTTTCTGCCCTCGTGGCTGAGAATTGATTAATGCAGCTTTAAAGCCTGAGAGGCTCTACAGTAGTGTGAGGCCTCAGTGTGCCTCAAATGAACTACCAAGTGTTGTTTGACCTTATATATATATACACTGTTCCAAGTGACCACACTCAAAGTGAAATTAATCGTATAATTGCTACACAAACAGTGCACACCTCCAGGCTGTCTCTACTCTGAGGCGTTCATAGTGTGGCGCTCAGTTGTACCAATGAGAGGTGAGAGGTGTAGTTGTGTGAAGAATGATTCTGCTATTTTAAACACAGTTTCAGACGCTGTCAGACAATCTGACGAGCACTGTTTTTCATGTACTAAGGCCTTAATGCCTTTGCCCTCACCTACCAGGCACCTGAAAGACTGAATAGAAGTTACAGCGTGTCTACACAGGAGACGTGGCGTGAGCAGCATGTTAGCAGAGAAAGCAGCAGCAGCTTCAGTCCTCTGTCTGTGTCTACACAGGATGCGTTCAGGCACAGTATTGAGTGTAGGTCACCCACGTTTTGGCAACACTCAGAGCCTAATAGTGCGTCAAATGGAAGAAAACAGACTAAGTGTAAAAATATGCCTCATGTTGTGAAACACAAGCTGTTTTGTGGCCTGTGTAGACAGATTGATTCGAACAAGAGAGCACCCGTTCTGTGGGATGGACGGCTGAAAAACGTGTCTGAAACCTTTGTAGACATGCCTGAAGCAGAGAAACCCTGGCAGCCAAGTGCAGGGTCATCTCCGCATCACAGAGCTCAATCAGGTGCATCTAGATCACTGTTAAATCTGATGTTCCCTTGTAATTCTGGGGGTGGAGGGTACCGGGGTACGTCATAGATTTTGGGGTTGAGGGGAGAGAACTACTGGATTTTCTCTGGAAAACTAACTTGTAGAATAGTATTAAGTTACTTTTTAAAGTGTCAGTGCGGCGTCAGCAGTGATGCGGGCGCTGTACCGGGCCGTTGTGGTGAAGAGGGAGCTGAGCTGGAAAGGCAAAGCTCTCGATTTACCGGTCCGTATACTTTCCAACCCTCACCTATCGTCATGAGCTTTGGGTAGTGACCGAAAGAATGAGAACGCGGATACAAGCGGCAAGCGAAATGAGTTTCCTCCGTAGGGTGTCTGGGTTCAGCCTTAGAGATAGGGTGAGGAGCTCAGACATCCAGAGGGAGCTTGGAGTAGAGACGCTGCTCCTTCACGTCAAAAGGGGCCAGCTGAGGTGGTTCAACATCTGATCAGGATGCATCCTGGACGCCTCCCTTTGGAGGTTTTCTGGGCACGGCCGACTGGTAAGAGGCCCCGGGTAGACCCAGAACACACTGGAGAGGTTGTATATCTGGTCTGGCCTGGGAACGCATCGGGGTCCTCCAGGAAGAGCTGGAAATCATTGCTGGGGAGAGGGACGTCTGGAATTCCCGGCTAAGCCTGCTGCGAAAATGGATGAATGGATGGACTGTGAGGAACTATGAAACAGTCAGACAAAGGCATGCAGGTTCACCAGAAACTCCTTCATCTGAGACTCCAGCGAGGCCTCCGGCAGCGACCAGCCCACTGCGGACAGACTCAGATCCGACTTCGCTGCCGCCTTCGACCTGCAGTCAGAGAAGAGAGAAGTGGAGAGCTCCGCGCCCGGCAGCAGCAGCAGCAGCAGCAGCGGCTCCTCCCCGCTGGGAGCCAACACCGACATCACGCAGCTGGAGGCCAAGGCCGCAGTGCTGGACCCTCTGGAGGGAAGGGAGGCACAGGAGAACCAGAACCAGGATTTCTCAGAGCAGAGTGTCAGATCCTGCTGCAGTAAAATGGGAGGTTTTCTAAAGGGACTCTGGTGCTCGGAAACACTACCACTTTTGTCCACAGGGACCGCCAAAATCAACACAACATGAAAGTTCCTCGTAGCTTTAAATACGATTTGATTTGCAGTTCAGACAGTTAGATAAAAATAATACAATAACCACATAATAACCAATCAACTGACGGAAAGTCATCATTCTCCTGCAAGTTCTGCATTCAGAAGCACTAAAGAGCAACAGAATGACTTTGCTTTCTGTTGTGATTCTCAGAGACAGACTGTAAGAACATTAGTGGTGCAACCATTAGCTCACTCTGGTTATAAAACAGGGCTTCTAGCAAACACCAGGATGTTATTGACCTCAGCTATCAATAATAAATGACATTTCCAGTTTCATATTAATTGTGGTGAAATGCTTTTATTCCGGACAGGATGCCCAACAGGGATGGCTTCAATCCAGTCCATTTTAAACTAATATTGCATCACAGCAGCTCAGGGTAACATGAGGTGACCGATGAGATGATGGTTGTAAATAAAAAGTGTGCCCACCATAGCATTAATATTTACAAATATCTAGATACATAGAAAAGTAGCTCACAGTAAATTCAAGCAGCGCTTCAGTCAGATAACCTCTATGATAACTCCCACCCGTATTTATGACCTACTACCACTACTCGTATAATGTTATCATTGCATTATTTTATCTTTTGTTGCTTCCCACTCTTTATTTCATACGCCTCCGATTGACCTCATTTCCACACGAGGATCGACGCTCTCATCTCATATTAATTACATCCTGCTTTTGATGTATTGATGCTGCATCGGCTGTTTGTTAGAAACCCGGACAAAGCTGAAGTTGTTGTGATGCATGCTCCACGGCCTATGTCTTGGTAGATTAGTAGTTCATCTTGAAAATAGTTGTACAGATACGCGTAACAGACTTATAGCCCAAAGCAGTAGCTAACATCTGATCTATTTCCCACATGTAGATGAACTCTTCTACAAGTTCTGAGGCTTTTCCGAAACTTCTCAAAGACTTAAGATAAGATAAGATATTCCTTTATTAGTCCTGCAGTGGGGAAATGTGCAGTGTACAGCAGCAAAGGGGAAAGTGCAAAAACAAGATGCATCAGCTAACACAGTAAAAAAAAAAGAGCTAAACAAAGTGTAACAAAATATGAACCATTTAAATAGAAGGAAGTATAAAAATAGGAGCAGTATATACAGTATTGACAATAAACAGACTATTCAAATATTGCACAAGTGGAAAATGATATTGCCCAGTGAGAATGAAATGAAATTCCACCTGGAAATATTGCAAAGTATGAATTACACCTGAGTAGTAATAATGATATTGCACAGTCAGTATACAGTATAGTGCAGTTAATGTCAGTATTTGGTGTGTAAGTGTATGTGGTCTACTGGGAGCAGTGCTGGTTGTGGAGTCTGACAGCTGCGGGAAGGAAGGACCTGCGATAATGCTCCTTCACACACTTTGGGTGGAACAGCCTGTCGCTGAAGGAGCTCTCCTGTGCTGAGATAATGTCCTACATGGGGTGGGAGTCATTCTCCATCATGGATGACTTCCTGAAGTTTCCTTCCAGTTGCACCCTGAACAGAGGTTCAGAGTCTGAACTGTGGTTTGTTGCACTTTTCATCATGTTAGACAATGAACAAACGTGTATTGTCTGATGTACAGAGTTAGCTCGACAGTGGATCCAGAAACACGCAGGTAACGGTAACATTTCTGTTAAATGTCAAATGTACATCCAGCCTGGTCTCACCAAGTGGCGCATGGATGACACAGTAATTTGTAAGTAATTTTGCATGAAATAACAGCACCGTTCTTGCTTTTGGCATGTAATTTCACGCCATGCAGTCTATACTGACTGCAATGCAAATGCATCCACGTGAATATGCTTCGCTCAGAGCTAGTGACGTAGAATAAAAAGTGAGAGAGAGACTGTTGACGGCGGGCGGGAGGGGAGGTGGAACAAACACAGGACTCTCAACAAGGAGAGTTCTATTAGTGACGTTAGTGACGTTTGTGACATGTTTTCCATTCTTATGCAACGTTGTTTATGTACGTATTTTACTTAGTTTACGTACTTATTTCAAGCCCGATCATGATGTTTTTTCTAAACCTAACTTAAGTGGTTTTGTTGCCTAAAAATAACCGCAACAGCTTCACGGTGAGGACGTGGTGTTAAATGATACAGAAAAAGCCTAAAATGCCTCATCATGACTCACAGAATGCCCTTAAAATGTCCTTAAATATATGTCACTTCACAGTGTGTGTGTGTGTGTGTGTGTTGGGGGTCGTCAGTGTAGAAAGATAATGTTAACAACAGTGAGCAGTAAGTGTGTATTTCCCTGTCACACACAATCTCTACCTCCATAGCCCTTTTTTTCTGAATATAAGCGCTTGAGTTCAGGGGCCAAGATGTCGTTCTTATCTCTTCTTCCCAACTCCAGTTTTCTGTACTCGTTCAAGTGCCTCTTGGCTGAGCCGGCATCTCTGCCACCGCCGTGGAGGCTGGCCGACTCCTGCTGCCTCACTCGCTGCCTCCTCACCTCCCCGCCTGCAACCTCTTGCTGGGTTTAAGAGAGTTTAAAAAAAAACAAACACTTCAGTGACTCTAACTTACTGCAGGCGAGGAGATTGTGTGTAGATCTTTCAGGCGGACACAAGTCGGGCAAACTGCTGCGAGGCAAAGTAAGAGAATTATCTCTCGCTGGTGTTTGTGCAGGCTGGATTTTGGAGAAGGTGAGCAGGGGATTGCCATGTGTGTGATCTGTGGTCGACTGTGAGTGAGGCGCTTGGCTTGTGTATGTGTACCTGTGTACATTTTCAACTTTCATTCATCCAGGGAATGTCAACTCAAAGCTCTTGCTCTTTCCCAGGGACTCTTTTGCTTTTTTTTCTTGACATTCATACACAATAGATCGCCTCCGGGAGCTCAAGTTAGTGCTCTTGAGTTCCGGGAGGTGCTATAGAGTCCCTCTGGCAACTAAAAACTTATTCAAGAAGTCCTTCATCCCGAGTGCCATCTATATTCTTAACTCAACAAAGTGAACTGCCCTCGTCTATGTGTTTGTTTTACTAACAGCTTGTCTGCTTTTTATGTTGTTTTTCTGTGTTTGGTGCGCCAATGACACATTTCCACCCTGATGGACAATAAAGATATATTCTATTCTATTCTATTAGATGTGTCCCGTGGGGTTCACATCGTTTGAAGCATGCTTTTCAAAAACAAATAAATCTCTCATTTTGAATGGCAATGTCTGAGGTTTGGTCCTCCACTCTGGTTCAGACTGAAAGTATCTCAACAGCTGTTGGATACATTACCATCAAACTTTGCACAACCTTTCATGGTCCCCAAAAGATGAATCCTAATGACTTTGGTGATCCTCTCACGTTTCATCTAGTGTCACCAACAGGTCAAATTATTTTAAATTTGTTATCTTATCCAGTGAAATATCTCAACATCTACTCAATGGATTGCCACAGAGTCCATTATAAACATCCATCAATGTGTGGTTAAACTTTGACCTACCGTACTTACCCTAGTTGTGCAAACACACAAAGTTTTACTGTTTAATGAGGGATTAGTAGCGGACTAGCAGAGTGTAATTATTCATCAGTATGCATGGCAGAAGATAAAGTTAGGACAAGGTCTCCCATTAGTCTGTTTGTGAGTTCACATGTCTGTGTCTCTCTGTTATCCTCCAGACACATCCCACAGCCTTGATGCTGAGTTAGGGGGGGAGACGGGGAGCATAAAAAGGAAACATTAAAGCTCAGTGGGTAGAAATGGAGCAAATATGATTTAATAATATGATGATTATTTTTATAAAACTGTCGCTATATCCTGACAGTAGTGCATGAGACAGGTAATCTGAAAAAAATCATGTGCCTTTGTGTCCTTCGGTGCTCCTAAGGGTATCTGCAAGATTGCACAGCGATAGCTCCATATCTGAAAATGTGCAGAGCTCCAAACTGTATAAGTGTACCAAGTTTCATGCCTTTATGAAAAAGTGAACATCCTTTTCACACATCACCTGGACTATAACCCGTTGCTATTGAATAGGGGCCTGATCAGTTGTAACATGTTTATATTGACAACGGGGTAAGAGTGGGAAAACATCAAATAAAGGATAAACCTGGTAGAGAATTAATTCCATAGGATTGTTTTATTTGAGTTTTTGTATTATTTTGTGTTTCTCCTGCCTCAATAACAGAATCCAATGCAAAGTTCTGAACATTCTATCAGATACAAACTGCACAAAGTTATGTTTATTCTGATAAGAAATGCTGTGATTGTTGTTATTCATGTAATATATAATTTTAAAGCTTTTTTTGTGCTCTTTATGCTGGAACTATCCGTGGGCACATCAGATCAATACAAAGCTAGTTATAAGAGCATTTGCGGTGGCATTCAGAGTTTGCCCCATTGCAGCATTAGAGGTCAAAGGTCAAAGTCTCTTGACCTCAGTGTCATGACAATGGGACTGATAGATAGATTATAGTCTAAGCTTTACAATGATATAAAACATCATGATATTCTGTGTTGGTTACCCTCTTTTATATTGTATCTTTATATAAAATGAAAAAAAAAAATGGACAAATTATAAGGATGGAAGGATGAAAAAAGGAGTGATAGATCATAGAAAGCTACAATTGCTGCAATATTACCATGCATTTTCCAACACTAGGAACATAGACCTTTAAAAAAAATTACCATGAGACATGATCCCTCCAAATTGGCACGATCGGCATTGCCCAATGATGCCAAAAACATTCAGTCGACTGCAGCTTTAAACTCAGATGGTGCACATGACAAACATTACATTTGCTAAACGTCAGAAGGTTAGCCTTGTTGCTGCGTTTATTTACAGCCTCACGGAGCTGTTAGCATGGCTGTAAACTCTTAGTCTTGTTTAGCCCAAAGCCTGAAGCCAATTTGTAATCTTACAAAGCTACAAACAGATGCTGGTGCACAGTTCAAAGTCTTGCTGGTTCTTCCTGTTTATCATGATGGAACAACGAGTGGTCAACTGTAAATAGTAAAGCAGAAACTGATAAATAGCTCTGTCCAAGAAATAGTGAGCCAGCCGTCACACACATACAATCTTTAAATCTCTCCCCACTGGTATAGTGAACCCTAAAACAAACTAGCTAAGTGTGTAAAATGACTCACCACTTTGCCTCCTTGTAATTAAAAGACAATGTCAAAAAGCTGAGTCACAAATAAACCCAAAACTTTTAATCAAAAATTCAGATTTTGACGTCTGAGCACATAAGACCATTGTTTTTGTTTGTCTTTCCATTCTGTTGGCTCTTGCTGTTGTCTTTTGGGGATTGAGAGTTATATAACTACAGAATATAACTCTCAGGCATGGAGAGGTGTTTCCTCTATAGGATTTTGTTCATGTTGTCTGTCAGCATCGCCGCTAGCTGGAGGGCAACTTCTAACAGAAAAAGATGAGTTGAAGCGCTGCGTTTGATAAGTCGGCCTAGGCTGCTCGAGGTTGGCTTGGTGGATCAGTACTACAGTTAAAAAGAGCAGTTTGACATTTGATATAGGTGTCCCAAGGGGATCCAGACATTCACTGCTCCAATTTTACCAGTACAGCCACAATCTTCATCTGGAGGCTACAGGGTGGTTGAAAGGGAGGGAATGTAACCTGCCACATTTTCTGAGATGGTGCAAGGATTCAAACCAGTTACCATTAACCTCAAATATCTGAACTATTAGTTTGTCGTTCACAACAGATTCAAATTTCTCATTCATTCAAGCAAATTGTACGTGTCTTGGCACATGTGTGCAAAAGAGTCAGTAACATAACCACTTGAACACGTTTTAGTGATGAAAAGTGAAACTGTCATCCTCGTCACAACTTCTAAACATTCTTTCATCGTTTGAGCCGTCACATGCAAAATGATCCATTCAATCATCAAAATCTGTCAGAAAATACATGTATATTCCATAAATATCTATGACGAGGATGTACAATTTGTTGTTTATGAACTGAACTACCGCGGGGTTGTTGTTGTTTGTTAGCATAGATGTCATTTTGTGAACAAAATTGTCTATTCACTGTTTATGACTTCAGAAGTTAGTTTTCTGTTTATATTGTCATTCATGTAATTCAATTAAATTCAAACTTTATTGCAGACTCAAGGTCCAGATAAAAAAACAAAACAGTGCATTACAATACAAGAAACACTATAAAAAGTCATGATTAAAAGATATTAAAAAATATAAATATAACTAGAAGTGCACTCGGAGAGCGCAGACCTCCGCCAAGGCAGGTTTCATGTACGTCATCATGATCCGGATTGCCACCAAAATCTAATGGATTGTTCATTGTGCCGCACCCCAACCCTCCAAAACATTTCATTCAAATCCATCGCGGACTTTCGGAGTAATCGTCCAAACGGACAAACCAACAAACCAACAAACCAACGCCGGTGAAAACATAACCTCCTTCCCTCCTAGACAACCGCAACATTATGTCATTCTCAGAGGGATTTAGCCGGCATATAAATTTGTACATGAGATTTCTTAAGACACATACACCAATAAATGTACTGTATACAAACAAATGTGCAAATGTGACTCCTGGTAGCCTACATGTATGTGTGTAGGTCTACTCATACCTGGACAACCAAACTGATTCTGATCCAACAAGACAAACAGAAACAGCATAGCATAGCATAGCATAGCATAGCAAAGAGAGACGCCGGCTGTACGCTGAGTGAAAGAGGAGGGGCTGCTGTGAGATGCAACTACCACTTTACGGTCGTAGTCTGACTGCTATTCGCTGGATGATCCAGCAAAAAAAGGAAGCCTTCTGATTGGTTGGGCCTGAGTGCCAAGTGGGTGGACCCAGGCCCACCTAGGCCCACCCACAGCTACGCAGCTGCATCAAACAGTTGTGACAATTGTACTTACAGTTTAGAGAAAGTTAAGACTGTTTCGAAAAAATTTGCCAAAGTGACTGAGAAATAAAAGTGCTTTGTACGAGGCGGCAAATTCAGGAGCGGCAAGTTCTACTCATTTTGTTTTGCTTCCTACATTTTTGGGGATCAAGCCATATTTTTGTTCCTTAGGCCAGAGTGGTGTGGTGATGTGTGTTTGCATGTCTGTGCATCCACAAAATCTGTCTCTGTGGCAGTCCGCCAACGCTGTTCTGAAATTAATCCAAGTTAGGTCTCAAGTCAGCAGAGACAAGTCCTAGTCATGTCTCAAGTCTTCTCGAAGCAATTATCAAATCCTCGAGGGCAAGTCCAAGTCAAGTCATACATGTTATTGTACTGGTGTAACTTTTTGCCTACCTGTGTGTGCATGCATCACTGTGTGTTTGTGTGTGTGTGTGTGTGTGTGTGTAGTAATCCCCAGTGGTGATTCAGACCATTGAGCTCTATTCAATAGTGGCCGAGCCCAGTTCATTTCTCCAGCTGTCTATTTGCAGGGCAGTCAATGAGGTGCACTCCCAACCGTCTCAGTGTCCCAAACACCTAACCCTGCCATCCATCTACCTGACACACACTCCTGTCTCTTTTTTAAACATTTATTTATCCATCCCGGGAGGGTTTGCTGAGCCGGCATCTCCTGCATGCTCTGTCACACACCTACACGGGTCAGGTATCCCCCATCTGAGGCAATCTCAGACTTCGACTGCTTGACCCTGAACTGGGTCAGTGTGGTAGTGTGGGTGACTTTGAGGACATGTGAATGTCATATTCCTGACTGCTTCATAAACTGTCCACTGAGAATATACCAGAAAGGCAAAGCTGCTTTATTTAGAGTAGGAAGCAAATGCAGGGATGATGATAATGAAGTAATTTTTTTGCTTTATGGGCCATTAGGGAGTTACTTTCATTATTGTAATAATTACGTTTTGGTGGAAATGGGATATGATGTTTGTGTGTTCTTCCTCTGTCTGTGTGGATTTCCTCCCACGGTCCAAAGACAGGCAACAACTGGAAGCTCTAAATGTGAGTGTGAATGGTTGTACACCGATCAGCCGTAACATTTTGACCACCTGCCTAATATTGAGTAGGTCTTCCTTTTGCCGCCAAAACAGCCCTGACCCGTTGAGGCATGGACTCCACCAGACCTCTGAAGGTCTGCTGTGGTATCTGGCACCAAGCCGTCAGTAGCAGATCCTTTAAGTCCTGTAAGTTGCGAGGTGGGGCCTCCGTAGATCGGACTTGTTTGTCCAGCACATCCCACAGACGCTCGATCGGATTGAGATCTGGAGAATTTGGAGGCCAAGTCAACACCTCCAACTTGTTGCCGTCCACATGATGTAAAAGAAAACATGATTCATCAGACCGGGCCACCTTCTTCCATTGCTCCGTGGTCCAGTTCTGATGCTCACGTGCCCATTGTAGGCGCTTTTGGCGGTGGACGCGGGTCAGCACGGGGCACCCTGACTGGTCTGCGGCTACGCAGCCCATTACGCAACAAACTGCTCCTCACTGTGTGTTCTGACACCTTTCTATCAGAACCAACATTAACTTTTTCAGCAGTTTGAGCTCCAGAAGCTCTTCTATTGGATCAGACAACACGGGCCAGCCTTCGTTCCCCTCGTGCATCAATGAGCCTCGGGTCTGACCCTGTCGCCGGTTCACCGGTTTTCCTTCCTTGGACCACTTTTGGTAGGTGCTGACCACTGCAGACTGGGAACATCCCACAAGAGCTGCAGTTCTGGAGATGCTCTGACCCAGTCGTCTAGCCAGCACTATTTGGCCCTTATCAAAGTCGCTCACATCTTTATGCTTGATAATTTTTTCTGCTTCCAACACAAAATTCAAAATGTTCACTTGCTGTCTAATATACCCCCCCACTGCCAGGTGCCATGGTAATGAGATAATCAATGTTATTCACCTCCCCTGTCAGTGGTCTTAATGTTATGGCTGATCAGTTTACAGTATATGTTAACCATGTGACAACACAACAAACACAACAACACAAATTCTTATGTGTCTCTGTAACAATACAGAAAAGTTTGCTTCACTAATTTCAACAGCAACCTGCATGAAAAAGGCAAAGAAACAGGGGGAGCATTTGGATGAGAGTTTGGCTGCAGAGGTGAAGGCAACGCTGCCTTTAAACTCTACAGAGAGAACTGGAGGGGACTTCATCAGAGTGTGGCTCTGCAGTAAAACCTGATGAAGTGGATTTTAAATAACGGCTACTCTTTCACTCACAGTACATCGCAGTTTGCTGTTTGCTTGCCACTTTATTTATAAGTATTTCTCCTGCTCGTGCCTGCATGTAGTTGGAAATATCAGACCTCTAAAAACAATCGTAAAGAGAATGACGGGCAGCAACTAGATCCGATAGAAATTAGCCTAACTCTGGTACAATTACATCATTTGAAAACAACGCACATTTTATGATTTTATCTCCCAACTGTCAAAACTACCCAGATTGGAACGGACCTGATCCAACTTGGTACAATCAATCAACCCGTTCTCACTCCCAACGCGTCAAGCAGCGCAGCTCGGTCAGTGTCCCTCGGCGTCTGATACCGACGTACTGAGGTACCCTTTAGAATCTGTATGAGACCCACCGGGCTTTCAGCTAACTTTAATGTAAACCCATCCGCATCGTTATGTACGACGGAGTATTAGGGCCACCTTAAGGAAAAAAAAATAAAAAATCTGAGTTTTCCAATATAAAGTCATAATATTATGAGAATAAAGTCAGAGGTTTACGAGAAAAAATTCGTAGTATAATGAGAATAAAGTCATAATATTATAAAGTAGTAATTGTACGTGTTATTTTAGAGGGGAAATAGAGCAGAGTGCCGCCTGTGTGAAAATGAGGAACGTGGAGCATCTTGTGAAGTTATACTTTAGGTTAAGTTTCACAAATAATACTTCATCTTTTGGCACATCAGCAGCACATTATCATCACCAAGTATCAGGACCTTGAAAAGATTGTGCAAGAAACTGCATTTATTCCAAAGAAAGAACCACACAGACCTGATGGGAAACTGCCTCTTTTGTGGAAGAAGAAATTGCTTTTTTTCTCGTAATATTATGACTTTATCCTCAAAATATTATGACTTTTTTTCTTGTAAAGTTATGACTTTATTCTCGTGATATTATGACCTTAAGTAAACCTAAAAACTAAGTAAACCTACGTTGGAAATTTATTTTGAACTGAAACTATGCATGTAACAGGCGGAGAGTGACATCCTTGAGTCCAAAACTGAGGCCAAAGGGGTACCTAGAGCATCATAGTTTGAAGCGTAGGCCTACTGACCCAGCGTCGGTATTTGACGAGTTGGGAATTGAAGGAATTCCCCTCAGGGAATCGTCACCTTCATGCGTGTTGGTTTATCTTCTAGGCAGCTGCAAGCTCAGAGTTAAAATCATAAAAGATTGCAAATTAGGTTAAATCAGTATCAATTTATTCCGCAGATATATTCATCAAAGTTGCAAAGAGTTATTACAGAAGTTCTGGATTCATCAATGTGTCCCTGATAACATGTAATACAGTTTTCAGTTCGCAGTGAATGAACCCCGAGCTTTTCTTTACATTTGCTTTTATACACAGCAACAAGCATTCTCTGAAGAGGGCAGGGTTTTGATCCGTCTTAGTACTTTTCCACAATATCACTGTAGTACTTTTCCACAATATCTGACCTTCCTATTATCTGACTCCATCCTTAGACAACGCTGTCTACTGGTCATATCATTCTGTCCTCTCCCCCCTATCTGTTTCTTCCCTAAGGCTGAGTCCTTGAGACTGTTCTATCTACACAAAAATATGTTTATGCCGTCTCACCCTTGAGACTCTGCACGAGACGTCCCTCAGACGCCACAGTATTCATCTTCTAATTCTAGTCTAAACATCTTCAACCCACTGAACTCGTAACATAATAGTTTAAGCATTTGCCATATTATTCTTCATGATATATTTCCAACAGACCCTCTTTTGAACTTGTCTAAGTTCACTTCACAGAAATATATGACATGAGGTTCAAGTCATTCCCGCCCTCTGAATCGGGGTCGGTGTCACGGTATTCTAAATTAAGCCTTTCTACCCCTTCTTCCGCTGTGTGCATGCTCATCTGATAAGCAGGTGGGTTGTCAGGCTGTCTCTTTTCTATAGCAGTAATTATTACTCTCTCACTGAGATGACGAATACATGGAATGCAACAACAACCACATAATATCAGGCATGCAATGGCAACGAGGATAGAGGAAAACAGAGAAATTATCATAGACTTCCATTTCCCAAAAGTACGGTCTAACCAATCATTTATCGGGCTGTCAATACCAGAATCCTCATGCATTTTGTCAGATAATGTCCTAAGTCCTTCTAATGCTTTGGTCACTGTCCCGTCAGGTGCTGTATTGTTGGGGATGAAAATACAACAGGAATCTTGGAACATGGAACATACTCCGCCCTTTTCGGCTAGCAGCATATCCAATGCCATTCTATTTTGGATCACCATCAGTGACGTAGGAGCCATTTGTTCAGCTAGTCCGGCAATTGCATCACGGGTTAAATTAGTCAAACGGAGAACATTATAGTGGATGTAGTTAATGCGGTCAACATTTTTACTGGGTGTGATAGGAAACAAAGCGGACACCAGGGGCAAGTTTTCAAATCCTGCAGCTATTTGATCAGCTAATTTAAACTCATTTGGCACTCCCCGAGGTACACCAATAGCATCTATGTATGTGGGATTATTTGCAGAGGTGTCAAAACTCCTCTTTTGGCGTATATTTTGTCTTTTATCTAATCCTATGATAGTCATAGGTACTGCCAACCGGACTAATGAGCATACTCCGGACCAATTAGCTGGTAGCATGATTCTTAAGATTTGATTTCCACAATACCAGAAAAGATCACCTCGGCCCTGAGTCCAGTTATTAGAAGTTTCATTTCCTGTTACATCATAGGATACGTTACACCATTTAGCGGTCCCCTTTGTTACACTAATTTGGCCTGTTCTATTAAAACATACATAGTCCCCTTTTCGTATAGTAAACATTGGTGGCTGGATGTCTTTCCTTAGGGGCGGATATATTTCATCTAGTCTAGTACATGTGTCGGTTATATTGGATCCGGATGTTATAAGTTGCTGCATGCATTCCCACCCCTCTGGGTCGTCCATATGTATCGGTCCGGGTACCATAAATAGAGTGGGTCGTGCAGTTGAGCAGGCAAAACAATTACCTGCCTTGTATTGTTTTGCAGTAAACGTCATCCAATCAAGCCAGATGTTTCTATCCCCATATCCCGTGGCTAAACGTATGATGTCATTTGTATTTAGTTGGGTAAAATCTATTTTTATTATTCGGGGATCGGTCTGTTCTGGGGTTTGTGTTGAGGTGAGTGATGGGGGGTTTACTGAGGTTGCGGTGGACGTTTGACTTTGTTTTGGTTTTGGTTTTGGTCTTGTTTCTGGTTTTGCTTTTGGTTTTGGTTTTGGTTCCGGTAAGAATTTGAATCTAATTACCCCCATTTTATCAGTTCCTGATTGATCTACCCCTATTATTATACGTCCTGTGTCATTGGATCCGCAATCCCCTCCACTCAGTGGGTTTTGTTTAAGATTTTTAATAGTGATCAGCATAGGGTTATTTTTGTTGTTTGATTGAGTGTTCCGACGCTCTCGCGGTATGCCAGACTGTATTTGACCTCTCATAACAGAAACATGGGAGGAAATGCAGAGATGATTAGCTGGACACTTCCTCCCTGGATTCCAGTGTGGTCCTGTATAGGCCCACACCGCATCCCATGACGGACACCATCTGTATCGGCTGTTGAATGAGCATGTGTACAACGCATAACCACGCCATTGAAGGCCCCCATCTGACCCCCCGCAGTCAATAATGTCGCATAAATCTATCTGATAGATGGTGTTGCTACCAAATGTATATGTTAATTCGAATTCTTTAGAAGTACATTGACTCGATCTTTTAGTTCTACGTTGAGGTATGTCTCGTTTTGTTCTGGTCAAAGTGTGATTGGGGTGTGTCTGGTTGGTTACCTGTTTGCTCGCTTGTCTTGGTAAGAAGTCTAGAAAATATAGAATAAGACCCCCTAGTAGTATTGAGCCCAATACCACTAGGGCTTTATTTACCCATCCCATGGTTAATGTCCTGATAACCCTACCCCTCTACCCGATAGATGAATAAAAAATAAGCTATTGTTAACGTGATATATAAAGCAATAATTAATACAACATATAATATATAAGACTTTCACTGAGTCACCTTTTCCTTACGTTTAAGCCGTGTTTTATCTGTAAAACAGGCAAGACCTTGAAACCTTCCGTCCCTTAATTGTGTCTCATACAGCTCACTTATATTTTTTACAGTGTTATATATAAAAAATTCAGTATAGAAAACAAAAAATTCAGTCATTAGATTCAATGTTTACGTGTCTTCTTCTGTGCTCTTCTCTGGTGTCCCTGCAGAGATGCTTGCATCTACCCCTGGTGCTGTTCCTTTGTCCGGTTCATCTGGGTTGTGCGTCTTCTTCTGTGCTCTTCTCTGGTGTCCCTGCAGAGATGCTTGCATCTACCCCTGGTGCTGTTCCTTTGTCCGGTTCATCTGGGTTGTGCGTCTTCTTCTGTGCTCTTCTCTGGTGTCCCTGCAGAGATGCTTGCATCTACCCCTGGTGCTGTTCCTTTGTCCGGTTCATCTGGGTTGTCCACCCCTCCGCTGATGAAGTCTGCCGTTGGTTTTGGATTTTTTGTTGAGCTGCACTGGGTCAAGTGCCACCAAACTCCGCCTTTCCCTCCAAGTTGTACTGCCGTTGTTGTCCTCGCTATCACTCTATAAGGCCCCGTCCACCGTGGCTCCGACCACTTCCTCTTTAACACCTTCAACCAAAGGTGTTCCGGGGGGCCTTCAGGTGCTGTCAGCAACACAGGCTTCGGAGCATGGGGGGCACCTGAACAGGAGAGAGCTGAGACAAGAGCATTCACCTTCTGATAATACGGGCGGTAGCCTACAGCAGGTAGGACACACAAAGGCACTGTGGGACCTGGAAAAGGTCGTCCACAGTTGAGTTCAAACGGTGTTAAACCTGTTTGCCTATTGACTGAGGATCTCATAGCCAGAAGAGCAATGGGAAGAGCCTCAGTCCATGGCAAACCTGTTTGCTGACAAATCTTCAGCAGTTTCCCCTTAATGGTCTGGTTCGCACGTTCAATTTTTCCTTGCGATTCGGGGTGGTACACTGTGCCAAACTTGTGTTCCAGACCCAAAACCGTCTCCACTTCTCTCAAATCCTTATTTTTGAAATGAGAGCCATTGTCGGAGCGAATAAGTTTGGGAAAACCATGATATGGTATATAATTATTCACCAAACATTTGATGACTGTTTTAGCGTCCTCTTTTCCAGTAGGATAGGCCTCAATCCACCTGGAAAATGCATCCACTATGACCAACAAAAATCTTTTCCCTCCCGCCCGGATCCCCATATCCGTAAAATCCATAACTATTTGTTCGCCAGGACCCTCAGGTTTTGGGTATTTTCCCAAAGGAGGTTTTTCAGTAGGTCGAATGTTGCATGCCCGACAGGTAGTACAATTTTGTACGAAATCAATCACGGTTTTCCTCTTTTGTGGGAACCACCATGCCTCCAGAGCATACATCATTACCGCCACTCCCCCATGATGTAAGCCATGTGTTTGTTTTAACATGGATGGTATCCAATCTGACGGCATTACCGTCTTCCCATCTTTCTGCCACATTCCTACAAAACAATCCGTAGCACCTGCATCATCCCAGGATTTTTTCTCATGTGCAGGAGCGTCCTCCTGTGCCTTTTTTACATCATCAATAAATGCTCCTACTTCTTCGCCAAGCATTAATATACATTCAACAACATATCCTGCAGCAGCCTTGGCTGCAACATCCGCAGCATTATTGCCAATGCTCTCTAGGTCCTCTCCCTGAGAATGACCTTTCACTTTTAAGACAGCAACCTTTTTAGGAAGCTTAATGGCAGACAACAACTCTCTCATGAGCACCTCATGTGCCATGTTTTTGTTTCCGCTTGTCTTGAACCCTGTTTGTACCCAACCTGACATGTCCCTGTGAATAGCATTACACACATATGCCGAATCCGTGAAAATATTTACAGCTTTACCTTCAGCGAGTTTAAGAGCGGATACCACAGCAGTCAACTCAGCAGCTTGGGCAGATTGTTTTCCGTCTAGTGTAGCGGAGCACAGTGTGATAGGTTTTGAGGTGACATCAGGAACCGACACTACAGCATATCCAGCTTTTAACCCCTCCGTGGGATGTCTAAAACAGCAGCCGTCTGTAAATAGACTGAGATCACATATTGTTAAGGGGGTGGTTTCTAAGTCTGCTCGTAGTTTTGTGAATGACATAGATTTTTCTGCGCATAAGTGCTTTTTACCCTGACCATCCCCCATTTTGTCAGCCATATTGCAACCCTCGTGGAAAAAAGAGATGTGTGGCTTTGATAGTACTTGTAGAATCTTCGTCTGTCGCAATGGAGTGAGAGTGAAACACGCTGATGTAACGTAGGCTACAGTACTATGGGAAGTGAGAATTCGGAGTGGGTGGTGCATGACGATATGACCCACTTTCTCCACTATTTTAGCCAGTGCAGCCGCATACCTTACGCAGGGGCTGGCTCTCTGTTCTTGGGTATCTAATAATATGCTACAATAATATAACACATTTCTGTCTCCTCTTTGCTTCTGATACAAGACACCATGGGCGGTAGACAGCTGTTCAGATACGTCAAGATGGAACGGCTGGGAATAGTCCGGAAGGGCTAAAGCAGCCGCTTCGGCCATCTTCTGTTTTAGGCGGATGAACCCCTCTTCCCCCTCCTGTGACCATTCCAGTTCTGCCGTAAGATTTCTCATTCCTGCCATAGTTACCATCTGTCTAATCTTCTAGCCACAAATGTCCTCCCTGAACAGGAAAGTGGGGCATCTGGGCAGATACTGGTTTGGGACTGGAATGTTGTGGAGGGTCGGATTCAGGGCTATGTTCAGGGAGTGGAGGCGGTGGAGGCAATGTTTGGGTGTTATCGTATGGTGGGGGTACCGTAGGTGCTATACCTGTCATTACCATTTGATGATGCGGTGGTGGCGGATCGGGGAACGGACCAGGATAGTCCCCTAAAGCTGGGTACAGCCGGTTGTATCCGTCCGGGGTTTTATTTGGTTCTTTTTTAGTCTCTTTTTTTTACTGGCCATTGATGTCCTAATTCAGTTACAGATGCAAGATAAATGCCGTTTATTTTAGCTAAAGTTTTTGCTTGGTTCTCAACGTCTTTTTGGGCTTTCTTTTTTTTAAAGATACCGCTTTGTTCCACCGTTTTTCTACTTTGGGCCAAGAGTTCCTGCTGTTTTAGTATGGCTTCTCGTACTGCTGGGGTAAAAGCTGATATAGAGGAGTTTTCCGGGAACTCTTTATTCTCTATCATTCCTTTAAACCATGCATCCATCTCCTTTGTCTCTTTTCCCCTTCTCTCTGGGTCAAAGGTACATATCGCATTCGTTCTTACTTTCGCCCACTGTTGGCCGAAGGTTAACCCACTTTTGTTACAACCGCCTTTTTCCTCACAATCTTTGTCAAATTCTCCATCCATTCTGTCCAGTACTATTTCACACAGGTTTATTCAGTTTATGACAGTAACTAGATTCAGAGTAAATGGGTCGCTATGCCCCTCGCTGTGATCCTACCAACATAAGCTTCTACTGGACACTTTGATGTTCCAGCGATGTTGGCCCAGTATCAACAGTAAGTTTTAATTTTCCTCTGAATACTAGTTATTAATGTACACTCATACAGGCGCTCCAAGCGCTATTTTTACTATTCTCTAACGTCCCAGACGTTACTAAACTAGCGCTCCAAGCGCACTACTCTAGCGCTCCAAGCGCAGCGTTCCAAACGCTTTTTTAACGTCCCAGACGTTACTAAAAGGGCAACTTTCCTCCTTTTAGTTTTCAAACAGTAGTGATATCAGAGTAATTGGGTCGTTATGCCCCCACCACAGATCCCACCAACACAAGCTTCTACTAACGGTCTCCCGTCAGCGGTGCTGGCCCGGTATCTGAGGCAGTTTTAAATTTCCTCTGATGTACACTATCAATACAGTTTATTAGTGTTCCAAACACCACAGTACGGATCCCAGATCCTTATAGGATCCCAGATCCTTTTAACTAAGATCCCAGATCATTAGCGGATCCCAGATCCTTTTAACTAAGATCCCAGATCATTAGAGGATCCCAGATCCTTTTAATTAGTGTTCCAAACACCACAGTACGGATCCCAGATCCTTATAGGATCCCAGATCCTTTTAACTAAGATCCCAGATCATTAGCGGATCCCAGATCCTTTTAACTAAGATCCCAGATCATTAGCGGATCCCAGATCCTTTTAACTAAGATCCCAGATCATTAGCGGATCCCAGATCCTTTTAACTATGCAACTTGATTTATCAAAAGTCAAACAGAGATGCTTCAAACTCAGCCAGAGAGATAAATTTAGATCCTATGCCAATATGCAGATTTTGTTTTAACAGGTTCTGCTTACCTTTTTTCCTTGTAGTCAGGGTACCCTTATCTCTCTCTCACTGAGTTGTCCGGTCTCTGGCTCGCTTCGCTCTTTCCGAAGATCACGTCGGGGTCACCAAATTGAAGGAATTCCCCTCAGGGAATCGTCACCTTCATGCGTGTTGGTTTATCTTCTAGGCAGCTGCAAGCTCAGAGTTAAAATCATAAAAGATTGCAAATTAGGTTAAATCAGTATCAATTTATTCCGCAGATATATTCATCAAAGTTGCAAAGAGTTATTACAGAAGTTCTGGATTCATCAATGTGTCCCTGATAACATGTAATACAGTTTTCAGTTCGCAGTGAATGAACCCCGAGCTTTTCTTTACATTTGCTTTTATACACAGCAACAAGCATTCTCTGAAGAGGGCAGGGTTTTGATCCGTCTTAGTACTTTTCCACAATATCACTGTAGTACTTTTCCACAATATCTGACCTTCCTATTATCTGACTCCATCCTTAGACAACGCTGTCTACTGGTCATATCATTCTGTCCTCTCCCCCCTATCTGTTTCTTCCCTAAGGCTGAGTCCTTGAGACTGTTCTATCTACACAAAAATATGTTTATGCCGTCTCACCCTTGAGACTCTGCACGAGACGTCCCTCAGACGCCACAGTATTCATCTTCTAATTCTAGTCTAAACATCTTCAACCCACTGAACTCGTAACATAATAGTTTAAGCATTTGCCATATTATTCTTCATGATATATTTCCAACAGAGTGAGAATGTGTTTGGATCAGGCCTCACGCCCAAATCCTATATTTAGGTTTAATCTTGATCTTTACACTGCACACTGCAAATACAATGGCAGTAAGTAAATATAATGCTCTAGGTAGCAAACTGGGAGTGATTTTGGACACAGCTTTAGAGTATGTTAACTTTTCCAAATGGAATTTAAATGCAAATTCCTGGTGGTAAAGTGCAGGTGATGTGTAGCAGCAAAATAATTTGTTATCCAAAACAACAAACCTGCAATTACTACCTTTGCGAAGCTTGTATTGTTCAGTTTTTGTCGAGACTGTGCCAGAGAGGGGTTGATTTTCAGCTCTACAGTCATTTTAGAGGCTGCAGATTGTGGTATTGTTGTACTGAGTTGCATGATATTGTACAGGTGTTACTATTTGTAGCCGACTCCTGTATACAATAATTCCATCAGCAAGTAGAAAGCAAAGTGTGTACGTACTAAACAAGTCTCGCTTGTTCTCAGAGCCTCAGACTGATGTTTCCACATGTCCCTGCCTGTATAGTGGTGCAGACACTGAGGTAATCCTCACTGATGGAAAAACAGTCACAGTCACAAAGCCCCCTGTCTGCCCACTGAGCGTGTGATGAGATAGCGAAGGGATTGCTAGGGATATTTGGAGAATTTTCCTCCACTTTGACAAAGAAAGGACACCAAGGAGTTCATACGGAGAAATAAAGGTGACAGGTGGCTCTCGCTCCTTACTGAAAAATGACCTATTTCGCGCTACGGTTGTCCCCTATGTGAGGGTAGAGGTCAGGCTGTGGTGGTTCATTTACCACATGTGATATCTCTGGTGATATCTCCAACAGCAGTGCTCCGTGAAGGACACTTGGAGGGATGGTGCATTTCGGGACCATTTTGCAAAATCGGAAAGGTGCACTTCTTGGATGTTTCTGCTTATTTTGCGACGTGTCCGTATGTGGAAGGCAATGTTGGTCTGTCAGTGGATCGACCACTTTGGTCCAGACTGAAATATAACTATTGAATGGATTGCTATGAGGCATTTATAGTCATCACAGCATGAATCATTCTGACTTAGTGGCTCCAACAGCTCAAAGTTTTCACTTATTTAGTAAAATATCTCAACTTCTACTGAAGGGATTGGCACAAACACATTCGTGGCTTCCAGATGATGAGTCATAATGACTTTGGTGATCCCCCGATGTTTCCTTCAGTGCCACCAACAGTTTGACCACTTATTTGGAAGACACATTCATGTTGCCCACTGTTACGGCCTCTCAAATCAGACAAAGGCTCTAATGAGACAGAAACATATAAAAGACGCTACGTACCAGTTACTTGAAAAGAAACAACAACAGATATATTGTCAACAAGGCTCTTGCCCTTGTCTTGGCGCTTATCAAATTTAATGTCGAGGATTTTGCAGACATAGTCTCACAAATGTTGTGGTTTGCTATCAAGCCTACAGACTCCTGAACCACCTGACGAGCAGCAAAGAGGAGAAGAAGGACACCCTCATCCCAAGCTTTGTCAAACACCAGGCAGTAAGTTTGAAGCTTAGATGTTCAATCGCCCCCCGACTCTCTGGATGATACGTGCTTGAACAGCAATGAGTAATGTCAAGTTGTTTCATGAACTGTGCAAAATTCCTCGACATAAAATTTGATCAGATTACCCGCACTCTGCGTCTAAAGCAAGCCTACAACAAGAACAATACCATGTGGCCTCTCAAATCAGACAAAGGCTCTAATGACGCCGTGAACCAGTTACTTAAAGAAAACAACAAATTTATTGTCAACAAAAACAACAAAGTTAAAATGAAGCAAACAAAAAGGTTGGAGATCCCGGTCAAAAGAACAAAAGATGCGGAAGTCGCTGGGCCAGCCACGCAGTGAGCCGTCGCACCCAGCTCATCACCCTAAACTCAAAAAGTAGTTAAACTTGAACACAAACACGATGACTGAACTACCAGTGATCTCCAGCCCAAACTAAAAAAACAAGAATACTTTCAACCAAGCTGGTGGAAAACAATCGATGAGACTGAAGTCTCCCGAACTGTGCTGCCGGCTGGCCACACTGCTCCTCTGCCTTTCCCTTCTCCCTGATGACTTATTGGTCTCAGGTGCGCTCCACTGAAATTTTTCCGACTTTTTTGTCAGATTTTTTTCCGACTTTTTTTTCCGACATTTTTTTCCGACTTTTTTCCGACTTTATTTCTTCCGACATTTTTTTTTACATCTTTCAGACTTTTTTTTCAGACCTTTTTTTCAGACCTTTTAAAGACTTTATTTCTTTCGACATTTTTTTTTGACATTTTTCAGAATTTTTTTCTATGGATTTTTTCAGAATTTTTTTTCAGACTTCTTTTTTAAACTTTTTTCAGACTTCATTTCTACCGTAATTTTTTTTGACATTTTTCAGACTTTATTTCTTCCAACATTTTATTTACATTTTTCAGAATTTTTTGTCAGACTTTTTTTTTTACGACATTTTTTTGATATCTTTCAGACACCTAACACCCACAGGATGAATCCCACAGGCGTTGGGATCCCTTGACAATGTGAGGTTGACACATTTTGACAACTATTGGATGGATCACCATAAAACTTTCTACAGATGTTCAAAGCCCATCCATCCATCCATCCATCCATTTTCTTCCACATATCCGGGGCTTGTTCGCGGGGGCCAGCAGGCGTAGCAGGGTATTCCAGACGACCCTCTCCCCAGCAACGTTTTCCAGCTCTTCCTGGGGGACCCCGAGGCGTTCCCTCGCCACTGATCACTGTCATGATCTTTCTGTCGCATTTCCCAGAGCTCCAGCTCTTACATGTACTTCAGAGAGAGACGTATTTACAAGGATTAAACCAACACAGGGGAAGTCTAATACAGCTAGACACATGGAAAATGAAGAAGATGAAGAGAAAAAAACAAAAAGGAGAGGTTGATGGAGGGTTGTTATTTAGTTACAAAGGTTTTTTTCTAACTGTTTTTAACTAAACATGACACCACTGGTCTGTTTTTGTCAAAGCTCGGAGGGATAATGCATTCAGTTGCAGTCTCCTGCCTTTTAAAACACCCTATATTACACATTCTGGCCTCATCAACAGCCTTAAGAAGCTCCAACCACCAGTCTGATTTGAATAAAACTTGGGAGGGATGATGGATCTTGTTGCTCTTTGGCCCAAGGGGGTTTGCTGCATAATTTGTGTGGGATGAGATGTTTACATATTAAGATGCTGTCACATTTCAGCCTTCTTCAGCACATGTGGCCAGAGGCAAAATTATCTATCTGTTGCTGCCTTCAAATGGGGGTCGTGTTTACCGTGTTCACAAGAAGGGTCCGTATGAACGCCCCTCTTGTGGTATTCACAACCTTGAGATTGGACATTTTCTGAAAGCTCACGAGTTGTGACCATAGACTGTGTAAAATATGGACAGAGTCTCTGTGACGTCACCAATGGGTTTCTGAAGAGCCATTGTGAAGCTCGAAGTGGGTGGCTTCGGCTGTCACCATCTTCACAATCCAAAAATGGGCAAAGAGATGGATTGTCGAGTCGATTGTTGTTGGAGCAGTTAGCGATCTGGTACAGCACCCACCTGTCAAAGCGGGCCACGCCCTCAATTATGCCTAACTTTAAGCCTTAATATAATTTAAACGGATGAGTTATATACAAATTCATCCCCGCACAGTTGTCATGAACGGGGGGAATTAGTTATAGAGACCAAAACCGTTTTTTGTACCAGGCTGTAAACTTGTTTATTTCTGCTGTAAAGTTGGCCATTTTAACATGAGGGTCTATGGAGATTGAATAACTTTTGGAGCCTCAAGTGGCCAATTGAAGAACTGCAGTCTTTGGCACTTGGCGTCATTTCTCAGCACAGGAAGTTGCTGCTTGGTTGTGACGTGTTAGCTGTCATGATGTTTTCAGAAATGGCTTTGGGCCGTGGAAATTCCAGCCCAGTTGCCAGGAAAAAAAATTGGCATTGGATGTTTCTGCAAACCGGGGAAAGTTCATGTTTTTGCATTCGGTCAGAGCAAGTGATTTAGTTTAAAAAGAGCGAAAAGAGACACACTGCAGGCAGGAAGGGCAGGTAGATGTGTCCAACAAACACAACGCTTTCATCCAGGAGACAGCTCTTCGTGTCCTGTGCGTCACGTTACAATCAGTTGTTCGTTCGTGTCCCGTGTTCACAAAATCTATCTATCTATCTATCTATCTATCTATCTATCTATCTATCTATCTATTGATTTTTGCAAGCAGCAAATGATGTTAACATTTTGTACATCAATACAGTCATCATGCTACCACTGCACTTATCGCTGATTAAATCATTTGCATAAATCACATCTTATGTTCAAGTTGTCAGATTTACAGTTTTTTCGCTTTGGCTCAATTCTCGAATGAGAAATAATATTTTTCAAAATACATTCAAAACTCTGAACAATTAGTTTGTTGTTCACAACAGATTCGCACGTGTTTTGGCACGTGTGTGCAAAGACTCAGTACAATTGTCTACAATTTGCCCAACAACCACTTGAACATGTCTTGCTGATCAAAACTGATGAGTTGATTCTCAGTGAAACTGTCATTCAATCATCAGAATCTGTCAGACTACATGTGTGTGCCATAAATACTGAACTACAGCAGGTTCTTTTCATTGTTGCAGGGTTTGTTTTTTGGCATGGATTTAATTTTGTGGAAAATGTTCTGTTCACTGTTTATGACTTTACATGAAAGATCAAAGGTGAATTTTCTGTTTACAGTAGGCTACATGTAAAACATTTCTACACAATTAAATTAACTATATAAAAATGGGTATATCTATTTTCTGTGTACTTCAGTATTGGCTTTTCTCAGTAAACTTTAACCAACTGTTGAAATGGGAATCTAAAAAGCTCAGTGCGATACACATTCAGCATTTAGCTAGACAAAACTGACATTCTGGTATCATACAGAAAGTAGTCAGTGTCAACAGGAAGTAGAAACAAAACAGGGATTGTATTATAAGAAACATTTCCAGGGTTGACTGCCGTGGTGAAAAAACATCTAATCATGGCAAAACAACTTTTCATATTGGTGCTGTTGGCCAGTTTACTGACACAATAACTGGCTTTTGAAGCATGAATGAAGTGTTTAGGGTGAGTTACTACCTTTTTGCAGACAATAGAGTTCATCAAACAGTTGTGACAAATTACACTTCCAGTTTAGATTAAGTTAAGACTGTTTTGAAAAATGAGACAATGCGATTGAGAAAAACTGTAAAAATATAAAAACTGGAAAAGGCCATAAAATAAGTAGTTTTTAGAAAAACTGCGGATGAATTTTCTTAAACTATGTGCAGACACTGACAGCTCGAGGAGAAGAGAGGAGGATTTTTTTTATCAATCATACCCCCTTTCTCATTGGATCAAAGGTCAACTTAACATGTCTCCTGTGTTGAACTTTGGCGTGATGCGGCCAATCAGAACAGCCTCTCCATCACGGTTCAGTGGTGCAGACCGCCACTGTGCTCACAGGGCACAGGGCAAAAGTGTGGGAAGCTTGAAGACTTTTAAATGCATTAGACACTTCACACCGTCTATATCAGCGTCGTCAGAGCTGTCGATAAACGTAAAAGATCCAAACCCACAGAACAATCCGCCGATCGAACCGAGGACGGTTATGGATGAGGACCGAAAGTGTTTGGTTTTATTTTGCTCTTTAGATACTGACTGCATCCCTGGACAGAAAGGAATGGAAGTAAATGAGTAAACAAGAGTAACATATTGTCCTTGGATATTCAAACAAAGACATAAAGCCAGATAGAAAAGAATCAAAATAGAAAAAAAGACACCATCCCCTTATATTGTATTAAAATACTGTTTATCTAACTGCAGCTCTGCACTGTGCCCAATTGTATATTCCCCAAACATGTTGTTGCGTTGGCAGTTCGTATTTGCCTCAATTTCATGGCAGAGAGGAACATAATGAAATAATTTCTATTTCCTAGATTGTTTTTTTTCTAACGCCGTCTCTTTCAAATTGTGAAACAACCGTTTAAAATCATTTCACGGGATTACAAAGAATGAAAGTAACCCACCTAGTTGCCTCGTAATGAACAGAGATCAGACTCATTTGAGATCTTATTATTGTGAATCACAAGCATGCACTGATTCAGCAACAGAGATGAACACTTTGGGACAAGACTATATCATGTAAAAGTATTGACCAAATAATATATATATGTATATGTATATATACAGCTTTGTTTTATACAAACACACTTATATAATCCTAATTTGCACATTACCACAAAAAAGATGTATGTTTTATTTGTTTATGTTTATTTATTTTGCACAAATTAAGACGACACAACAGAACAAATAAATCAATAAATAATATACAGGGCAGGAAGCGGTAAAAAAAACCCACTGGGCTTATCTGAAGCCTCCACCTAGAGATAAGATTAATATACAGAAATAATATGACTACATAATAGTAATGACAAAAAATCTGAACAAGATATATACTTTATAATAACAACAATAACAATACAATATATATGCGTGCATGCATGTAAGTGTATGGTTAGTGTTGTCTACATTGACTTCTGGGCAATAGAAACATGAAACATAACACTATGAGTGAAACAGATACATTGAAACAATTACAAAACAGCAATTAAATTACCTTTTGAAACATTTAATAGATGAACAGTTTTTTGACAGATGTGAAAAGCTACTCCATAATTTAGTGACCCCTAAATCTTATTGAAAATTGACTTCTACTAGTGAGCAATTTAGGAGGATGAAGATCGAGAGATTGAAGGGTTGAGTACATGGATGTATTAAGAGAACTGGATACAGCGTTGGAAGCGGGGCCTCAGTCATTCCTATGAGAGTGGCCTAAATGGCTCGACTTCCATCTGGAAAAGTACCAGGATCTTGGCGGAGTAGCGTCCGAGATGATTGGCGGAGTAGCGTGACTCGGTCACATGACTCGGTCACGGGGTCACAACGTCACGCCGTCGTCACGGCTTGCACTCCAGCCTCGGTCTGGGTCTCACTCACATGAACGGAGGAAGGGAAATAACTGTGGATTCAGCTATCAGTGCGTTTTACAACTTTAAAAACTTCATTTTTTAAATAAGGACTATTAGAGTGGTCGTACTGAGGAGTTGATTCACCTCAAAAAACTACGAAAGTCCGGATCGAGGACCGGCGCTCTTCCTGGGGGCTTAGTTGAGTAAGAATGGACCTGAGAATGTGGTTGGGGTACAGAACACAAGACTTTGGCTGTGTCTGAGATCACTTCTTCTTTCACTCATTCTCTACGATAGACAGACGTGACACGGTAATGTGATTATGTTTAGGTAACACAGGGGTAGGTTTCCGATGCCGAGGGGCACTAGTGAGTGAGAACAGGTCGGTCAGTCTAAAAGTATGTTCTGTTCAGCATTGACTTATTCATAAGCCGTGCTTCTCAGTGACCGTACGAGCCTTCTCCTCCTCCTCCTCCTCTTCCTCCTCCTCCTCCTCTTCTCTGCATTCATTTATCAGCAGCAGCCAGGGAGTGCCGGGAAAATTGCACCCATCACTAGACAAATGTCGAGGCCATGAAACCCCTCTCCAGCCTTATTGCTCACCTAAACCAAACAAATGCAAGGCACTTACAATACAATTAGTCCATATATCACGACAGACAGGGTCCAAATAAAAGCCACATTTAAACGGCAACAGGTATTGAAATGGACACACTGAACGGAGCTGACTGAATGCTGCAGGAGCCGTGCTGCAAAATTAAAGTCGTGTGTGTAGTTTAATGTCTATTTTATGTCTTGTTGCACTGACCTGTTGTAATGTTTAGGGACATGCTTGAAGGCCTTTTGTCCACAACCAGAGGATGAGCTCATGGAGGACGTCTGCCTTTCATTATGTATTTTTCAACCGGGACCTATTTTCCCATGTTTTTGTGTCTAAGTGACTAATGGGGACAACAGTTTATGAAATTGGTCCAGTATTGAGGGAGAACGCTGTACCGGGCTGCAATGTAATCATATCGTGCAACTCCTCACCGTCAATGTACGTCCACTAAAAGTGCTTGTTTTTGCCACTAACAGGCTCAGATTGTTTTCATAAGTGTCTGACAACATTATGGAAATGACCCTACAGAGAAATTAAACATGTTTCTTTATCTTTCACTTGATCTGGTCTCAGATCTCGCAAGACTTGTTTTTTATGCCGCAAAGAGCCACGGGTCGAATTGGAACCAGACTTAGGACTTAGCCTAAGTTACATGGGGCACCCGCTCTACCAGGTGAGCCAGCCCGTTCTCATTCCCAGGGTGTCAAATACAGAGGCTTTGTCACAGCCGTCGACGTTCGATACCGCCGCACAAGACACCCTTTAGCGCTGGGTGTTCCATTAACTACAAGGTAAACCCATCCGTGGTAACAGTAAACGCTCAGAGAACGTGCGCTGGGAGTGACTGTGGTGACGGGGTTTAAAGACACACACCGGGTGGGTGAGATTTGAGGTGGATGGGTCCAACAAACACAAGGCTTTCATCCAGGAGACCGCTGTTTGTGTACCGTGTGTTAAGTTTCAATTTCACGTTACAATCAGCTGTTCATTCATTTTCATTTTCACTGTACAAACGTAGTAGGTTTAAGCCCACCGATGTCATTTTTTCCTAAACCTAACTCAGCGGTTTTGATGCCTAAACCTAAAGTGACGCCAAGGGTAAAAAATTGTGGTTTTGATGCCAAAAATAAATCGACAAAGCGACGGTATGTCACGAGTTGGGATGAGAATGTGTTGGGTGAGCTATCAGGGCGCCCTTGCTGTTGCTGTGAGTGAGAGTTGGAGAGAGGAGAGTGTCGGTGTTGTCAGACTTTGTTGTGTTGGAGTAAAGAAAGCGTAGCTGTTACCTGCGGCAATGTTTTAGTACTTGAGACCGGTCTCAAGACCACTTTTTGAAGATTGTCTCGGAATCTGCCGCATTTTTAAGAGGACGCAGGATTTTTTTTCAGGATTTCGAGACCACAACTGCGGGGATATTACTAACTTACCTGTGCATTGTTGGATTTATGAGTTAACATCATTACTGTGATTGCTCATAGAAAACCAAGGAAAATCCCCACACATAAAATTCACCTCTGTAATGCCTTTTGATTATTTTATCAATACATTTCTCATGGCACACTTATACATACACACATATACAGTAGATATGGCAATAAAAGAGGAGAATGAAGAAGGGTCTTTATTTGTTTTCTGTGGCTGTTTTTATGGGAATGTGGCTCTTTCAGATGTGAGGAGTGCCTCTGGTTGCATGTTCCACATTTTATCGTAAGTGTGTCGTGCAGTGTGGGACACGCACTGGTCCGGTCTTGACTTGGTCTCAACCCCTCCAAGTCTTGGTCTTGTCTCTGTCTCGATACCCTCTGATCTTGGTGATGACTTGGTCTCAGTTTAGGAGGTCTCGAATACAACACAGGTCCTGTGTTCTGCTCGAGCTATCACCGAGACAAAATCTTGTTGCACTTGATGAAGATGAATTCTTGATTCTGATACTGGAGAAAACTAATTCCCAGAATGTGTGATCACTGATTTGTTCTGAAAGTGTTTGAAGTGAAAATAAAACAACAAACAATCAAACATTTAATTATTTGGTTATTTTATCTTCATGCTTCCCAATTACACACAAATCAGAGGGTTGTTTTGTTATTGGACAGAGCTTTGGTAACCTTTAATTATGCAAGACGGGAGTTATATAACGAAGTAAACTGAGAGCAGATGGACATCTGGACTGATGACTAGAGCAGTTAAGAACACATGAAGAAATAGCTTATTAATATGAACACCAGAACAAGGGAAACAACAGTCGAGAGTACAGAGCGAGTCTCCATCATTCAGATAAAATTACTGAGGAGGAACCTTTGCAGAGGTAAAAGGGTCAGTTCATCCCAAATCACCATCAACAGTATTAATCAGGAACCAACTGAGGTCATAGTGAGATCTGTGGATTGTACTGAATAACTGCATCACTGCATCTGGAAAGAGACTTTACTGTGGAGTTGCAGCAATGCCTGGCTTTACCTATCAATCCACCTGTATAGTGCTAGCTCCCATTAAATCATGCAACCAGTCCTATGCTGGGAAAATAGTTAATTTAATTTATGGTAGTTGTGACTAAACACAACTTGAACAGGAAATTGCACGATGTGAGCACAATACAAACTAAAATTTCTCAAAAGTAGATTTTTTTTGCAAGACAGGGTCACAAAATTAGCTAATAATGCAGACTCATCAGTTGATAGAGATAAGATAAGATAAAATAAAACTTTATTAATCCCGAAGGAAATTCTTGTACCAGAGATTGCTCTAAATTACAACAAAATTACAACAAATTCAAGTGTATGAAATAAAAAGTACTTTCTAGCTCCAGCTCCAGCTCTAGTAAAATGAGTAAATAAGATAAATAAAATAAAAAAGGATAAAAAGATTTTTTAAAAAGTAAGCTAAAAAACAGAAAAGGAAGTAATATTGCACTCAATGAACAGTGATATTGCACTCAATAAACAGTGATATTGCACATGAGAATAGAAAAAGTAGTATTGCACATGACATTGATATTATTGTTGTTGTCAGTGTCCGGTGTTTTCAGTTGTCCTTCCTGCAGAAGGAGGAGGAATTATATAGTCTGGTGACCTCCTGTGGCGTTCTGTGGTGCACCTCGGTGGTCTCGGTCTACGGTTGAAGGTGCTCTGGTGTGATTCCAGTGTGGCGTGCAGAGGAGTTGAGAGGCGTTGTCCCTAATACTGAGTAGTTTCCTCAGCATCCTGCTCTCCAACACCTCCACCAGTTCAACTCCCAGGACAGAAGTTGATATTGCACTTTAGTGCTGCAAATTATCGAACAAATTTGCAACTAGAATGACACTCGGAGAGCGCAGACCTCCGCGCCACCCTCTCCGTTCAGTTTGAGCCATCATCCATGTGTATGCTTGTTTATGTTGAGATCAGCTGTACGTAGCGGAGCATTGTAAAACACTTCATTCAAATTGGACAGAAACTAAATAAAACTCACCCAAACCATCGTGGTTACTCTTTCCTCTTTGCTTTGGTCGAACTCAACTGTAATTTCACAGAGTTTAATGTGAAAAAACGCAGAATCTACAGTTGTCACCCCCCCGCATTGTCATTCTTAAAAATATTCCTGAATCCGGATTATGATCCGGATCACCACCAAAATCGAATGGATTGTTCATCCTGCCACACCTCACCCCTCCAAAAGATTTCACTAAAATCCATCGCGGACTATTGGAGTAATCCTGCAAACAGACAAACCAACAAACCAACAAACCAACAAACAAACCAATGCTGGTGAAAACATCACCTCCTTCTTGGGCCTTCGGCCTTGGCCAAGGTAATTCATAAAATTACCAAAACCAGCTTATGTGCAGTGAATCTACGGGGCTTTAGAGACCTCTTTGGATCAGGTGTTCCGGGAAAGTTGCCCACTTTGCCTGGTTCTTACTCCAGCCTCGACTGCAGCAGAAATCTCAGAGGTGGAGGACTCAAAACCTGGACAGATCCAAAGTATCTGCGTGGCCACCAGTAAAGATACTTGAAGAAAATGTCTTTTTATAGTGTGTGTGTGATTTAGACAAGCTTATTCTTGAAATGAAGTTCTCTATCATGCTGCAGTTTTAAATCACCCCAGTCCAACAATAGTAGAAATTCACTCCCTGTTAATAATGAGCTCCGTGTGATTACATACGGTATGTGATGGGATTCAGTGGAGCGTTGCTGCTACAGTACATGACTGCTTCAGGATGAAGAGGAAGATGTGGAGTCAGTGAGGTGCTCCATCACTAGACACAGGGCTGGTGGTCTGGCTGCTGCAAAAACGACGGACTTCCCTGTCTTTCGGCTTGCCACTGACCACACACACACACGACCCAAAAAAACTCACCCACAAATCAGGAGCAAATCAATACCTCTCAAGCTGACCGGCAATGACGTCAGCTGCACAGTTGGATCTCCCCCTTTTCTCACTGTGTGCCTGTATGTGTGTGTGTGTGTGTGTGTGTGTATGAGAGCCTGTCTCCCAACCCCTTTGCACGAGCGCGCACTTTTGAGGCGCGTTGCTACGTGCCCAGATTGGAAAGCAGCTGCGCGCCGCTGCATGGGGAGGCAATAACTCGCACAAGGGATGGAGGGGAGATAGATACCAGAGAGGAGTGGCTTCCTAGTTTGTTTTTTTCCCCTGAACTCCACACGCTGTCTGAGACTAAACATTATGTAATTACCACCTCTGGAGACGAGAGCGGGCTGCAGCGCACCCTTCCATAGTTCTTAATATCTATATTCATATGCGCTGCTTTCATTGTGGTTAGATTGTGCCAGAAACAGAGCTATACTAATGCTATATAGCAGAAGATTGTTGTCACAGTCAAAAGTAAAACTTAAGCATATAATATATACACGACAGGAATAGACTATTATGATGATGTGAGATTAAAAATAGCACAATTAAGTCAAGGTCGCCAGCAGAAACTCTCTGCTGAGAATCACAGATGCGTTAAGTCCCGCTGGGAATATTGCTGTGATATTTAAATGGCGCTTTCTTTGGCATTTTAATGATGCAGACCCGACATTATTAAAATACTGATTACTGATATTAAAGGTCCCATATTATAAAAAAGTGAGATTTTCATGTTTTTTTATTATAAAGCAGGCTTTAGGCCTATATAAATACTGTGAGAGTATCGAAACACTCAATCCACCGGGACATACACACAGCCCGTATTCAGAAACTCTGCATTTGAAACAAGCCGTCAGGATTTCTGCCCATTCAAGATGTCACGAATATACAATAATATTTAGACCCATGACACAATTTTAATCGTAAACATTCTAAATGTGTCCCACTTTATTTCCTGGTTGCAGTGTATGTGCATGTCATCAGCTGACAGGAAGTACACATGGACCCAAGCTGTTGCCTAGCAACGCAATTCTGTTGCAATTCCTTCAAAATGCGCTAAAACGGAGCGTTTAAAACAGAGGTTGAATACAGGTATATTCAGGCTGACAGTATGAGCAAAATAAAGTGTTTTTTGATCATTACAGCATGTAAACATGTTCTAGTAGAAAACACAAAATACAAGTATGAACCTGAAAATGAGCATGATATGCACTGTAAAAAAAAAAGTGTAAAATAATGGAAATTTTCCGGCAGCAGGGGCGCCAGAAAATATCTGTTAAAAAACGGAAAAATACTGTCCGTTAATTAGCATAAATGAACTGTAAAAAAATCCAGTAATTATCTTTATATAATTAGCCTTTATTACTGTAATATTACAAGAAATATTTTACTTTTATTTATTGTTTGAATAGTCATACACCGTAAATGTAAGACCATTTACATATAAATCACAAATGAAACATGTATTTTACGCTGCAAAAGCCGAAATTTACATTAACTCTCAGAAGTTTTGCAAAAAAAATCTGTATTTTTACAAGAAATATTTTTAGAATTCCATGAAATCTTTTTCTTTCCTTTTCCTCTTCTTCTAACATAAATTAATTGTTAAAAATGAGTCATAAACCTCTAAAAAACAGAATAATTATCTTTTAAAATGATCAAGAAAAGCTTAAATACAGATAATTACGATTGTGATTAAAACAAATACTGTAAACCTAAGACCATTTACATATAAATCACAAATGAAACATGTAATTTAAAAAAATGTTTCTGTCATTTTGAAATACAGACAAAAAATGTAAAATTTCTTACTTAATTTTTTTACAGTGCATATTCAGGCAGACAGCATGAGGAAAATAAAGTGTTTTTTGAACATTACAGCATGTACAAAAAACAAGTATGAACCTGAAAATGAGCATGATAATGGACCTTTAAGGCGACAAAAAAATGCAAAGGCTTTTTTTATTTTTCCTTTCATCGCATCCTGCAGGTTTGTGTCACTCATATGAAATCTGGAGATGCTGTTACCCTGATTCAACATCACCCCTCTGTCGGACTGAGCCACCTCCTCTCTCTCTCTCTCTCTCTCTTCCATCAGCTCCATTCTGTCTCTCATCCCTCCTCTTGCGCACACTCCCTCTCCCTCTCTCTCTCTCTGCTGGAACGCACGGTCCTCCGCCTGCTGTCCAGGGATAATACTCTCTGTGCCGCTGCAGAACGGACCGTTAAAGCTGCATGCTGCCTCTTCCTCTTCCTCCACCACCAGACCGAGAACCCCGATCGAGGTAAGTCAAAACCTCGCCGTGCTGAGCAAGAAGCTATGGCTTATATATGGTGTCAATGTTGGGGTTGAGCTTCTGCACTTGTGGGTTCACTGGGATGGATTGCGCACTGGATGGAGAGATGCTGCCACGTTGAGAGATGCTGGATCTGTTGTACAGCCTCAAAAATGTGCTTATTCGGCCAATATGCACCTGCTCATCTTCTAATAGCGCATGCAGCTGCTTGGACTGTCTGTCTCAGACACTTATGAGATAGAAGCAGAGGCTGAACAGAGCAGAGGAGAAGAAAACATTAAGAAAAGAGAGAGAGAGAGACAGAGAGAGAGAGAGAGAGAGAGAGAGAAGGAAGGGTGGAGAGATTTGGGCAAATTGTTGACCTACTGACAAGTGGTGTCATCCATCCTCAATAGATGGCAAAAGGGGCAGTTTGGTTATTATCACTTCACAGTGTGTATTTTTATTTTATTTATATATATATATGTATATTAAGGTGTGCAGGACAGCTGTTGGGATGATCCAGCTGTTGGGATGATCCAGCGGACCCTCCAGGTCTGCCTGCGGATCCCAGGTCTGATGCGTTCAGAGCGGGGAGGTGTTGCTGGAGCTGCTCGGTGCCAAACACCTCCTCCAGGCAGCTGCTGCTTGTGTGTGTGTGCGTGCATATCTCTGCATGGGGCGCGTGCGTGCCTGTGTGTGTAGTCACTGCCACCATCACCATCTCCATAGAGTCCGCGTGTGTGTTTGCTGAGGGATAGTATGCAGCTGTAAAAAGACGCGCACATGTGTGCCTGTGCTCGAGTTATCAATTTCCATATCAAAGTGGTTGTTTCGATAGATTTTGCATTAGTAAGGATGGAGGCTATTTGGTCCCGAAATACAAACCTCAGTCAGCGGCAGCAGCAGTGCGCGCGTTTTGGAGACGGTGAGAGAATAGAGGAGAGAGAGAGAGAGAGAGAGACGGAGATGGGGAGAAGATGAGAGAGGGGGGTGAGAGGGGAAGTGAGAGAGAGAGATAAGAGAGGGAGCGATGGCGTCCTACACCAGCGCTTTCTGCTTTCTGGCACTCCTTTGATTTATCGTCTCTCCAATGCGCACTGACGCACACAGCTCCGGGTCTCCCGCTCTTCATCTCACCGACTGATCAGGATTATCTCAGACTGACGGTCGTCGACCCATCTGGCCACCGGGGAAACACACCCTCACTGAGAGAGACAGGAGACCCCGTTACCACCCTCCTCCTCCTCCTCCTCCTCCTCTTCATCATCATCATCATCATCATCATACCTGTCAAAAATATCAAGATATATTTATTACCATCAAACTGTTATCTTCATCAGCACCCCTTTCATAATCATCATCATCATTACAATTGCTTTTATGATTGCCATTCTCATCCTCCTCCTCCTCGTCCTCTTCCCCTGTTATTACCGGAGACCAAACACACGTTAAGACGTGACGGATGATCGCCGCCGTGAAAGCAATCACGACTGATGCGATGTGACAAGCGCGCCACTGGACATCCAGCGGTGATTTGGTTTTGATCCCAAATAAGATTTCCTCTCTGCCTCCCAGTCGCTCCGCAACCTGGGATGGATTCGTTTATGCATCTCATTGTGATGGTGCGTGCCGTGTGCGTGACTCATTTGGCCGTGCCGTGCTGGGATAGTGGAGGCCAGAGCATCGCTGCAGGCTGCTGGAAGGAGCGCCAAGTTTTAGAACGGCTCATAGGAAATATTAGGACAGGACAGAGGGAAACACTGAGCTTCATCATCATCATCTTGCTCATCAACACTAATCCCTACTGTTTCATCATCATCATCATCATCATCATCATCATCATCATCACCACCTCTGTTTTGTTCACCTTCCTCATCAACATTATACCTGTTAACATCATCATCGTTACCGTCTTTATAATAACTCATCATCATGATCATCATTATTATTGCTTCCGTTTTCATCACCTCTCTCATAACCATCCTTCTTATTGTTATCCCTGTTGTCATTGACACCACCACAATCTTCATCATCATCATCATCATCATCATACCTGTCAATCTGTCAAAAATATCAAGATATATTTATTACCATCAAACTGTTATCTTCATCAGCACCCCTTTCTTCATCATCATCATCATCATTACAATTGCTTTTATGATTGCCATTCTCCTCCTCCTCCTCCTCCTCCTCACCTTCATCATCCTTCTAAATATCATCATATTTTGGGCTAAACCACATCATAAAGAGACTCTAAATAGATTCAAACTTTTGCATATTTCATGTTCTTTCAAAGTACACCTCGGCTCCTCTCCTCTCGCTTTGAACCACCACACACTATCAGCAGGCAGATCTCTATTACTGCCCACAGGCCTGAGATCTCACTCATAAATCGTGTGTGTGTGTGGGGGGGCAACAGGTAAACAGGCATTATAGACTGGAGTCAGACACAGATCATGTAGATGCTCACTAACACACACACAGACAGCTGCAAAAACTGTATCTAACACAGGTTTGTTACCTGTGATGCAGGTATTGTTTCCACTTTGTGAGTCTGTGTGTATGAGGACTTAGCCAGGTGTTTATATTTCTGTGTGTGGACACATTTTGTGACTGCGATAGCGTCACAACTGGGAAAACACTTTACGCCCCTGCAGCCAAATTTGGAGTCACGAAACTTTACAGATGTGTTGTTGAGATCAAAATGAAGTTAGAGTTCAAAGATCGGTACGGAGCCCCCCTAGACCCCTAGGAGAAAATGTTTAGTAACTCGTTCCCTCCAGTTAGTAACTGACATCCTCCAGTCATTCCTGACAGTAGTTTGAAAAGATATTGACAGATTCAAACTTCCCGGATCAATAACTCATAATCGAAACGTTAAAACACAAGGTTACTAACTTGAGGGAATGAGTTACTAACTTGAGGAAACGAGTTACCTAACTTGAGGGAACGAGTTACCTAACTTGAGGGAATAACTTACAAAACTTGAGGGAACGAGTTACTAACTTGAGGGAACGAGTTACCTAACTTGAGGTAACGACTTACAAAACTTGAGGGAACAAGTTACTCACTTGAGGGAACAAGTTACTCACTTGAGGGAACAAGTTACTAACTTGAGGGAACGAGTTACTCACTTGAGGGAACGAGTTACTAACTTGAGGGAACGAGTTACTAACTTGAGGAAACAAGTTACTAACCTGAGGGAACGAGTTACTCACTTGAGGGAACGACTTACAAAACTTAAGGGAACGAGTTACCTAACTTGAGGGAACGACTTAGAAAACGTGAGGGAATGAGTTACTAAAAATGTTCTCCTAGGGGTCTAGGGGGGTCCGTAGATTGGAGTGCAGGCATGGGGCTGGAAGTTGGGAAGGGGCCATTCGCACCCCCACTTAAAACCCCTGGCATGATTTGGCATCAAATACCGAGGCTTTGTCACGGCCGTCTGAGTTCAGTACCGCCGCACAGGGCACCCTTTCAAGGCGTTCCATTCACTACAATATAAACCCATCCGCGGCAACTGTAAACGCTCTGAGAAAGTGCACCGGGAGTTTGATGACGCAGTTTAAAGAAGGAAAAGACACACAATGGACGTGTGAGCGGGGAGGTGGATGGGTCCAACAAACACAAGGCTTTCATCCAGGAGACTGCTGTTCATGTCCCGTGCGTTAAGTTCCACTTTCTCTTTACAATCGGCTGTTCGTTCATGTCCCGTGTTCACAAAGTTCAGTTTAATTTTCACTGTACAAACGTAGTAGTTTTGAATTCCAACCATGCCGTTCTTTCCTAAACCTAACTATAGTGGTTTTGACGCTAAGGGGCGGTATGAGAACGTGTTGTGCAAGATGGTCTCTCATTGCCGTGTTTTTACGTCGGCCTGCAATCATACAGTACGTTTGAGACGGAGAGGAAGAGAGATGGAGAGAGTAGGGAGGGGAGGAAATGGAGAGAACATTATGAATACAATTAAACACTGTATCTGCAGGTCTCACAAAGACCAAAATTCAACCCCTTAATAAGACGTTTAATTAATGCTGCTAAAAATGAAACAAAGCTGGCAAAAACCTGAAATATCACTAATGAGAGTTCTGAGACTGAAAAAAGTTGACAGTTAAAGGAAAAAGGGACATAGGGGAAATTAATTTTTACGGGACACAAAGTCAAATTCTGTGTAATTAAAGGAATAAAGAGAAAAAAAAGACAAGCCTGAAATTTGTGAAAATATTTCAGGGCCATGGTTGCCTACAATAAGCCTTCAAACTGTGCCGTCAATGAGGACATCAATGAAGAGTTTAATCGAGGTTTCAGTATTAATAAATTAAAAGATAAATTCTAGTGTCGTAACTTTTAAATAATTTTTTTGTTGCACTTTTCTCGTTGGCTCACTACAGCCTGCTATAGCCGCGGTATGCCACACGGTGACTGCACACATTTCTGCTTCTACAGCAGCTATAATCAACTCTGTCTTTAACAGTAAACTGTTATTCATCGTGAGCACTCGTGCAGTTAGATATAGAAATAATGCCGCAATTCAAAAAGCCTGTTCCATATTTGTATCTCCTGCATAACAGTCACAGTTTATAGTTTCATTCCTTTCCTACGTCTCTGTCCTTGCAGATAACGGCCTCGTTGTTTTTTTTTTGAACCACTTTTCTTCGTCCTGATATCAGGGGTGTAATGATTCGGTTGCTGTGTTTAGCTTCTGTTTAACCAAGCTGAACACCGTCGGCTGTTGCTCTCCACCAGCAAACCGCTGTAAAATACCATCTTGACACTTTTAAAACCTCTCGAAGGTAATTTATCGATAATTTATTTTACGAATCTCAGAGTGGTCTTTGGGACCAGAAGATCCCCCTGATGAGAAATAAAATAAAGGAAGAGGGGCGGTGTAGACTAGATTGATGGAGACAGATGCAGAAATATCCAAAGCGGTCCTGATGAAAGGCATGATGAGAGCTCTAGACCTTTAAAAGTTCTGTTAATGCTAGCAGCTTGTCCGCCAATGAAAGACACAGTAGGCTTTCAACATGCAAAACATATTAGGCCTGATGCAGGAAGCGATATATGAACAGACTTTCTCTTATTTATGTTCAATCAACGATTTGTTCTTTTTTGGTTAGTACCCATTGATTTCTGGGATTCACCAGTGTTTTCTTATTTTTGCTCTCCTCTTAGGTAAGAGAAAATGTTACGAGTGGTCGAGAGCACTCTCACCAAGATAAGAATAAAAATAAAAAATGTCACAGTCCACAAATTGAAAGGAAACGGAAGATTTAAATTTGAGGAACATAAAAAAACAATGAATATCATATAATCATATTTAGATTATAATATGTTTAAGAATTATTATAATGATTGGATTATTAAATTTGTGAGCTCCCGCACCTCAATGTCTTGCCACAAATCCACACACGTATCTCTCTGATCGAAGAAGGAGGCGGGGTCATGCGTCATCAGTTACACTGCGCATGTGTTATACCCTGAGGTCTTAATGCTCACGCTGATCGGACTTCTTAAAAAAATTCCTGAAGCCGGATCACCACCAAAATCTAATGGATTGTTCATTGTGCCACACTCCACCCCTCCAAAACATTTCATTCAAATCCATTGCGGACTTGTGGAGTAATCCTGCTAACAGACAGACAGACAGACAAACCAACGCAGGTGAAAACATAAGGGCCTTTGCAGGGGTAATGATGATAACCTCCACCCTTTGCACAGTGAATTTCAGCTTCTTCCTTCAGGACGGAGGTTTAGTGTCCCGATAAAAACAGCTTTGTTCAAGCAGCCATCACTCAGATGAACAAGTTGTAGCAACGCTGTATAGATGCTATAGAACAACGCTTGCTTATTTATTTATTATCTATTTATTCATAATGAATTAATTGTATTTTAGTGGTTTTAGTGATCAGTGGAGCCTTGAGCATTGTTTATCACGTTTGTCTGTGTCTGTAAAATGTGTGTCACAATGGATACCATGTCTTTTTTACTGCAAACTAAATGTACCTATGGGTTCAAATAAAGTAACCTGAACCTGAACCTGATCCCAATTAAGACTATAAAACCCTTGGATGATGATTGCGTGGCTTGCATACTGCTCTTTGATGCTTTTTGAATTTCCTGTAAATCTTATCGAAGTTCTTCTGACAGCATTTTTTTTCTGTCCAATTCTTGGGCATGTGTCAAAGTATTCGCACACGGCACAACACCTGCTCTTATATAGTGTTTAGAGGGCATTACCTATGCTAATACATGTCGTTATATAGTGGTATGCAAACATCTGCCCTTATATAGTGTTTAAGGGGCGTTATCTATGCTAATGATTCAAATTGGCCACACACCTCAATTTACAATCAAGTGGGATTCATCATTCAGCACACCTGGTAGGAGCAGATCTGGATGGTAATGAACTTTTGGTGCATCTGGAGTTGACTTCTCTTATTTTTTTTTCTCTTAACAGACAATTAAGAGAACATAGAAGAAGAGTTTTAGAGAATGTTGCTGCAAGAGGCCCAAAGTCTCACAGTTAAAAGTATTCCAGGTCGGCTCACGACTTCACTTACTTGCAAACATTTCGGACGACCTCAGAACTTGTAAGCCAGCATCTCACAGGAGCAACAAACATCTCTGTGATGTACACGTGAGCACGAGCTCAGATGAGTCGCCTCCAGCAGGCTGCTATCACTAATCAGGAGAAAAGTCGAAGGGATAAATCAATATTGATTTCTCTCAACACCTCCAACGAGCTGCAATCTCTGGACGAAAATAGATTTGGACTCAGGCGATGACATTTCTCTCTAAAAGCAACAAGACAAGTGCAGTTGCAGCAGGGTGAGGTGCATCCTTGAAATGAGTTTCAGGCGCACATCTGGTTGAGGATCCACTCTGCTCTGGTGCCGTGATTGCTGTGAGATAAGGAAAACTTTTCTTCCAATGGCTCTGTAGGCAGTAGAAAAATCAGCTGAAAATGACAGGCATGAGTGTTTTTTCTGTCTGTGGGTCCAGAAATCAAATCAAAGTGTCAACAGCTGAGGACAGTTTTTTTTCTGTCCTTGTCAGAAGATCTGCAATTACAGTGAAGAAAGGTGTCACAACTTGAATCGAGTGTGACATCATAAACTGAGGATACTGCATGGCTCCACTCCGCTGTCACGAGGCTCCGTAGTACTAGCTATGCTGTTAGTGTTTATTGATTACTTGTAAGGTGGTAGGATTCATCCTCCCTCTCAACTGGAAGGGCACTCGGAGAGCGCAGACCTCCACCAAAGCCGTTTCCATTAGTAGAAAAATGGTGCATTTATCCGTCCCGTGATTCGGATCCACTCTAAAATGTAATGCGTTCGTCCTTGGCCCAGGCTTCAGCCTTTCCTTTTCATACTTTAATAACTTTCATACTGAAAACATAATCTGCTTGGCAGAGGTAATAATAATACATACATACATGATGTGATGTTCACACTCTTTACACAACATCTATATAAGCACATGTGCCAAACACAAGAAACTAAACCAATGTCTTTTATTGTAGGCTATTAAGGCTGGTTAATGTAGCTAAAAATCAACTTAACAGAGGTTGTAGTGGTTTTTGTCTAGTTTTATTAAGACTATTTCTTTGGTAGGAAATAATTCAAAAGAAAATGTATATCTTACCCTTAAACAAAAAGACAACATTTTCACAAGTAAGGCATAATGTACAGCTAGCGGGCTAGCTGTACATTATCCTGCTTAATACACGGCTACTTACTTAAGAAATCAATAATTTGACACAAAAACGGTCCTCCAGAGTCCGACATCAGAGCTGCGGCCATAGCAACGGTCTGTTATTCATAGCAACGGTCTGTTATACATAGCAACGGTCTGTTATACATAGCAACGGTCTGTTATACATAGCAGCGGTCTGTTATACATAGCAACGGTCTGTTATACATAGCAGCGGTCTGTTATACATAGCAACGGTCTGTTATACAAAACAACGGTCTGCTATAAAGAAATTACAGACCGTAGAACGCCGTGATTGACCAATCAGAATCGAGTATACAACCGTGTAACACAGCCGTGTAATAAGCAACTTCAATACACATCTACTATAAATAATAATACGTAAGATTTATATAGCGCTTTTCAAAAATAAAAAAAAACAACAAGATGTTCACTTTTTAATATAGTCAGAATAAAGATAAGAATAAATTCAAAGAAAAGATTAGAATAAAATGGTAATAAAATGTGAACTTTTACTTCTGCCTGAGTATTTCTTTCTCTTAGTTCTCTCCATTTGTCTCTCCATCTCTCACTCACTGAATGTCTTTTCAGACACAACGCGACAACGGCACCACTGAGCTCTGAAACAAGTTGTTTCCAACAGCTTGCGTCACGCCACGACGGCTTTTCGTTGCGTCAAGCAAAGCCCGACTTTGGGCGCTGCACGCTGTGTCGAACGAAGCTTAAACATGAGCTCAGACTGCGCTGTGTCGCGAGCGTAGACTGCTCCCTTTTGCCGGGAAACGACAGTTGGTGTAGCTCTATTGTCGTCCGGGTGGAAACAGTAGGGATTATACACTCTGTTCAGTTCCAGAAACAGGTTGAGATAACGAAAAGGAAAAAAACAAGTGTGAAAATTTGTTATAAATCGGGCGAAATACCGGAGAATTGTGACGCCGGGAGGAAACCGGGAGATGACGATGAAAAACGAGAATCTCCCGGGAAAATCGGGAGGGTTGGCAAGTATGGGGTGACGACTGAAAACGCCCCGTCACCCCAGATATGGCACTTGGTCCTAGAGACTTGCAGGAGGTTGGCATGAGCAGACCGGAGGAGGTTGTAGAGGTAGCGGGGAGCCAGGTTGTTGAGGGCCTCGTAGGTGGTTGAGTAGATAATGAAGTGGTCCTTATAATGGACTAACAACCTGCCTAAGCTGTTAACCTGCCTTTCATCCAGTGCATGCTGGGAGAGAAATATGTGGAAATAGAAATTTGATTGACAGATGGAAAAGATGATGACTGAAAATAATTGATAATAGAATCAAATTTTCTTGCTGAGCCCAAATATCAGCTTTTTGCTTTGCCATTTTTCACTTCCCTTCTTCGTGTGTGTGTGTATGTGACTGTGTGAAGTGACAGGTTCGCTTCGTGTGCCTCTATCTGTATACGTGGTCGTCGTTTTCATTCGTCTCCTCTGTTTGTCTCAACACAAATATGATAGGGATGGAGAGAAAGATGGAGGGAGCAGTGTTGGAGATGGATGCTTTCCAATGTTAACTCTGCTGTTTGTCTGCAACAATAACGCCAGCAACAGGGAGGACAAATCTTATCGCCGCCCAAAATGCTTTCTTTTTTTCCCACTCCCATTGTGAAATGCCAGACTGTGGCTGGTGGTGATAAGTTAGTGAAGAAAAACACCATTTGGCTGCTATTTTAGATGAATGCAAAGAGGAGAAGAGGGGAGATATGGAAGTGAGGAAGAGCGATGGCCTTAGGGGAAGCAAAGAAAGTGTTTCAGCCTTGCAGTATTGTTATAGTGCGGCGCCGGTATTCAGAAACTGCTGAATGCCTTTCCGGAGATAAACAGAATGTCAACAATAACCAATGGTTGTCTCAGAAAAGATGTTTTCATGCTGGAACCAGCGAAGGTTGACAGACCTGTAGCTCACTTACAGTTCAGGTGATGGTCAGTAGAAATGTTAGAGATTCCTAAAGTAGGAATGTGAACGTACTGTTCCCTCTACATTTATCACGGTAGTGCCACTAACGTCACCATCAAACCCTGTTGCTTGTGGCTGTGCTGCTATTTATGAATATGTATTGCTTCATAATTATTCCAGAGGGTGTTGGTGATGATCAGCAAATCTTTACTGTACAAAAACAGAAAACTGGGAAGTCCTCATAACTTACTTTCATGAGATTTTGTTCTGATTAGTGCTCGAGGCAAATTGTTGAGAGAAATGACAAACAGATATAATTGTTAAAACTTCCTGACTGACTCTGATATCAGTAGACGGTACGCTGTATGTCACAGTTCTGCAGTAATCTGGTTATAGTCCTGTAGAACGCGCTGTCTCGGTTGCTGTTTTGTCTTGACTTTCTGGCAGTTACAACATCCAAACAATTAATACATATTTGCAAATTTACCACTTCATCCCACTTGACTGATTTGATTACAGATTTCATATTTTAAACTATATGTTTTGTAAATTTAGCGTACACTCACTCATTTCATATACTGCAACACACGCCATTTTAAGAAATACAATGTACAATGTACAGACGTACATATCTATATAACTATATATCTATATAGATATATAGATATATAGATATATAGATATATCTATATACTGTATATTGATTAATAGTTAATTGAACTTAGATAGTTAATATCTATAGTATCTAGTTAATTGTCCTACCATTTTAACACTTTTTTATTATTGATATGTTCTTCGATGTTCTGTTTTAGCAGTTATCATTTTTTTGCACTTTATTTATCTGCTTTTATTGTCTTGTGAAGCACTTTGTAACATCTGTTTTGAGAAGTGCTATATAAATAAATGTATTATTATTATTATTATTATTATTATTTTACTGTTAAAAAAACAATGAAATTATAATGTTCGCTAATCATTACTAGTGCTATAATTTGTGTTATTTTATAATTAGTTTGTGTACTCTGAAATAATTACTTTATAAATCATATATTGTATCATAGCTGATAATAAACAATAATAATTCTGATTACATTATTACACTATTAACAGTTTATTGTTGCTCACATTATAGCATTTTATATATTATATTAGGTATTTGTTAATAATTATCAAATTATTTGGAAACCTTTTAAATTTTTTGTAAAACATCTATAAATATAACATAGATCGATTTATTGATATTAATTAAACTTAGTTATAAGTTATTTTACTGTTAAAAAACAATGAAATAATAATAATGTTAACTAATTATTACAATGCTATATCTTTTGTTATTTTATCATTAGTTTGTGTAATATGAAATAATTACTTTATAAATTATATATTGTATCATAGTTGATAATAAACAATAATAATTCTGATTACATTATTACACTATTAACAGTTTATTGTTGCTCACATTATAACATTTTATATATTATATTAAGTATTTGTTAATAATTACCAAAAGATTTGTAAACATTTAAGATTTTGTTTTGGTAAAACATATTTAAACATTACATAGATAGATGGATCAGAAACCAATTATTAACCATTAACAAATTATAAACTATCTATATAAATAATGTTTATAAATGCTTTAAAAAGTATTTATTAACCATTTAACAAGGTATTATAATCATCAGTTGCAACTTAATAAATAATAGATATACATTGTATTATGTACGAAGACCATGGAATGCAGTTAAAAGCCAAAGAAAAGGTTAGTAAACTGCCCTTGAGTTAAGATTATTCTGTCTAAATATAAAACTCTAGTGGTCAACATAATTATTTAAACCTAACCCTTAAACACTTTGGATTAACATAAATTTTTTATTTAATTTGTGCGTAAATTCCTGATTAAGTGGTTAAAGTATTATAGTTATATTAATGCTGTCAAAGGCTGCCAAATAAGGCAAAATCAGGGTTTACACTAAAGCAGTTAATGGACATTATATTCATATTAAGGAATGACATTAAGAGATGATTAAAACATTTGAATCTGTATACGGAAGAAACACAAACGCAAGTGGCTTTTATCTAAATTATGCAGGACACTATTGCAGCTCTACTTTGTGATTCATAGAGATACGATGGGTGTATTTTTATAGACAAATCCTGCCGACTGCAGTTTGGGGTGGAGATGGACAAGAAATGTTAATGTTCTTTATTCTATGTGTGTGTCGTACAGTACAGCCTGCAGACAGACTGGAAGTTTCCGCTGTGAGTTCCTCTCCGGGTAAAACTTGTTCATGGCGATGGCAGCTGAATCCATCGGGGAGTTGATGATGTGTTGAATAAATTTGTTATTTGGCTTCCGGACTCCTTCTGCACTTTCTCAGACACGTACACACACCTTCTCTCTGTTCTGTCTTTTTTTCCCAATAATACTCGTTTTTACAGTTTATTTTGTTGCCTGAAACTCTGTAATCTTTTTTGCCATGTTGCCTCAAGTGCTGATAGAAAAAAATAAAACATTGAGGTGAAATAGATAAAAATGCAAATTGGCTGTAGGGTGATAAAATGAAAGCACCTGCATTTAGAGCTGAAGAAGTTAGCATAAAGAAATCTGATTTAGTCTTTGCATCCACAACATTTTTTTTGTTCTCACTTTGTTCTGGACGTCAAAACACACAAAAGGAGTCGCCTTTTTAGGAACCCCTCTTACTGGAATTACCCTGCATCTGACCTGCATTAATACTCTCTTCAATGTTACACAGTTTTTGCAACACTAAGCATTTGTGTCTCAGACAGATCCTATAGTAACTTCTGAGAGCTGGAAAGACAGATACAGATAACTCCTCTTGGGGATAAAGTCAAAGCAGCTGCTGACAAGTTCAGCAAGAGCGCTGTGAAAAATGGGGAAATGCTTAAAAGCACAACATTTCTATTTTGCTTAATAAAATGCCTAACTTCTCTTTGCATAAAGTTCGCAACCCAAAATCTTCCAAGCTCATCTGAAGTGAATCATTCTCTAGGCCACTTTTCTTTTTTTACTGTAGATTCTCTCTGTGACTTTCTGTGTTTTCAAAACTCAGCAGGGCAGAATAAAAGGCAGTTTTAGATTCCTCAACACAGCGGCAGATGTAGAGCGGTATAGTATCATGATACACACACATGATTCATACACACTAGTGCTTCAACAATACTGAATTTGTACCACATTTCACTGCACCTATCCTACAATCTGACAAAGTATCTTCAACAGAAACGTTGTCTCTCTCAACCAGATAGTTAGAAGACAAGTTCTTGCCATCTCTGCTGCCTGATGAGAGAGCAAAACTGGATTTCCCCCAAACAGTCCTTTTTGAAGCTGCAGCCAAAGCGCGTCAGTAGTTCAACAAAGCAAGCTCCAAAAAGTGGGACTTTTAGTTACAAAGCACAAAGCAGTGCATTTCTTTAGAGGAATGTTTTCCCAGTGAGTCCATAAATTCTCACTCAAAACTGCACATGCTAGAGAAAAACTCCAAAAGCTCGACTGAAAAGCGTCATGAATCACTGTCGACCAAACAGAAGAAGATCACATTGCTTTTCCCTTTTATTTCCGTATTCTTCCACCTTTATTCCTCTGTTCGGTTAAACTCAGCGGGGCAGCAGCTTGGATGTTTAAATATGTAGAGGACAACTTTCAGTGCATCTGCAGTGCTACGGCTTGCTTGAAAAGTGTGCTTTTCCACACCTGACATCTTAAAAAATTCAAGTCGAAGTCGTGCATTGGTGTGCACCGACTGAGGCCAGTGTTTATTGAATGTCTCAGACTCAGGAGTGATGGTGTACTGTGGAGTGGCTCTAGCTGTCACAATGCAGCAAATGTGATGCTCTAACAGAGCCCCGCCAGCAATTTAGAATCTGTTCTAGTATCCCAGTGAGAGCTGCTCCACCTCTGATCTTTTGCCATGTCTCTCTCACACGTCTAGTCTCTTTTTATTGAAGCAGTTGCACAAAAAGCATGCCTTCTAACTTCTGCAGTTCTCGTAGTTGACAAATGATTTTACTTCAAAACAGTGATGTGCAAAGGTTATCTAAGGGGAGGCGTGAGAATAAAAAAAATAGCACCAATTCTGCACACATGCTTGGAGTGAGTCCTCTAAAGATCCAGTTATGTTTTGCGTACGGACGGTCACACAGACATGAGCAGAGGTGGAATCTTGACGTGGAAATGTTTGGATCTTTTATACTCGCGGCAAACAGATATTCTCCCAAACTGTAGGGGGCAGTGTATCGAAAACTCACGATACATCCGTATCCAGAAATACTGGATGTGCACGGACAGACGAAAACCCGCCCACATCAAGCATTAATCAAGCTTAAGACAGAAGTAGTGTGACATTGCAACTAAATATGAAAGTTCATAACCAGAGACAGTTTTTTTTCTTTCCATATCTTACAAACAGTCAATGTTGGTTTCTCTCATTAAATATAAGCACAAACGTGTCTTTAAGTCAATTGAGTCATCTCGGAAATGTGGATTACACCGACAACATTTTTTTGTCACATACCTATGGAGACCATAGACTAAATATAATAAGTACTCATTGTGTTGTCACCCATTGGTTTGTGAACTGCCGTTTTGAAGCCTTGAGGGTTAAAGTTGTATGATGAAAACATGGACAACTCCCAGACCGGACAACTCCCAGACCGTACAACGCCATGGTAGCGACCTGTCAATCACAAGGTAGCCCCGCCCTAAAGCATCCCCTGCTTTATGGTATATCTGACTCTAAATGGGACCATAATTTACTAAATGAACATCATGCTGTATTGAAGAAGACTTGAAACTAGAGATCGAGACCATAAACTCATGTTTACAATGTTTACTGAGGTAATAAATCAAGAGAGAAGTAGACTCATTTTCTCATAGACTTCTATACAATCAGACTTCTTTTAGCAACCAGAGGAGTCGCCCCCTGCTGGCTGTTAGAAAGTTTAAGGCACTTCAGCATTGGCTTCACTTTTAAGACCCGGAGGCACCATTTATACCTGGTATTAACTTTTGATCGGTATCTCGGACACATTACCTGGATATGGCATCCGATCTATGGGTTTTCACATTTACATTGGGTATTAAAATGTGTTCTCGTTATCATTCGTCATTTTGATCGGATCTCAGCATGCAAACGAGCGATTAGTGCGGGGGGTCTGTGGGACTTTTCCATAGACATGGCGCATCCCAGATCAAGGGAAGCAATGCCACAAACAGGCGTCACTCATTTTTAAATCACTTTTTGTGAGGTAAGACTTACTTACTGCTGCTACTTATAGCTTTTGCGAGGCTTGCTTAAGCTAGCAGGAAGAGGCAGAGTTAGGAGACCTTTCACCTTTTACTGCTAAATAACATCTGCTCCTATTATCACTACCACTATAACTACTACTGCAACTGCTTCTACACATGCTATTTGTTCCTTAAAGTCTTCTTCACATCGAGTTTCTAGCTCTTATTTAGATTAAATCAGTTCTTTTCTTATTTTATTACCCTTCCTATTTGTGCATTTTGTTGTTGTTCCGTTAACTTTTCCTTTTTTTTTTTTTATATTGACTTATTCACTGATGCCTTTCTTGGTCATGTAGATTTTCATTATTTTCTTTTGGTAAGCTGTTTTTAGAAAACCCCTCAGGGTTTGTTATCTCTCAAGCACATATTGTATTTTTCTGTTTTCTATATTCTCTGTTTCCACCTACTTAAAAAAACTAAATCAATATTTTGAAACTTCAGAAAGTGACAATACAACTTTCTCAACCAATTATCCAAGTCATCCTTTTGAAATAATGCAGGAGAATTAGCTCTCCTATTGTTCAATCAAGCATTATGCCTAATCAGTGTTATTTCCCTAACTTGATATCTTAATTTGGAATGAAAGTCTTGATATAAACATTATGTATATGTACAAGAAACTCAACAAAACGACACACTGAAAGCTCCGATAAAAGCTCGCTCTGCTCTCCGGTGTGAACAACTGCATTTCATTTGCTATTTATTCCTTTCATTCAGACAGATACTCGCCTGCAGGCAGACCTGGGCAGATACAGTACTGGGTAATTACATTTTGAATAGCTGAAGAACACGAGGTGTACTTCATTTATCTGATCTTAGTCTGGCTCAGTGGATGTTTTACAGGGAAAAACGATTCCCACTTTCCGCACAAGAGCTTGTGGAGAGTGAAGCATGATTGGCCTTTACTTGAACCGTGAGATCTTAGCTCACAGTGATTGGATGATTCACGGGGAATATACCAATTTCCATTTTGACTCTACAGCTGGTAGATGTTGAAGTCTGATTAGCTTCCACCCTGTTTCTTTTCATATCAACCCTCTTATCCTTACATTCTGACCAATCACTTAATTTGTGCCCATCACAAAACACAACAACCTCTGATATAAACACCACACGGTTGAAAAAGATTACATTTTGTCTTGACTTTTTTCCTGACTTCATTCCCATTTCAATGAGTTTTTTTTTTCCTCTGCTGTCACAGTGCGAAAACGAAGTGAGCGGAAAGGTCCGGCTACGGAAGGCTAACCTTATCTTGCAAATGAAGTGTCTATACGACCGTTCAGCTCTGTGTGAAGATAACTCGGGAACCATTTCCTTTTTCTGCTCCCTCACTCTAATTTGGACAGATACTGTTAAGCCTGCAGGGAAACCTGGGAAAGATTGTAACTAATTACCTGTCGAACACTTCAAATCAAATCAAAAGAAATGTACTATCGTCCTCATATCTACTGTACCGAGCGATGTGTCCGCATATGAAGCTTTTCATGTGTCTGGTACTAAATGGATCATGACTACCTTATAGGCATTTGACTTGAGATGGGAAACAGTTGAGAAGCCTTGTGTGTAATGAGATACAAGATGGAAGCCTTTAGGAGTTGTATTTCATTGTATTATATCTTTCTTTTTTGTGTGTTTTACCTACTGTGATCTCAATTTAGTGTGCCCCTGTCTGCATTTCATCTTATAGTTGCTGCAGCAGTGGCCCAATTTCCCAACAGGGATCATTAAACTTTCATTTCATCAAATCTAAGAATCATGTAAGCTCGAATTGGACATTTTCTGGCGAGCCACTGAACTTGCTGTGGTATATTCTATCCAAATTATTTAGGCTGTTGCATCCTCTGAACATACTGGGTGTAATTACGGATAGACCAATGCTGCTACTCTGGGGGTGCGTGGCCTCAGAGACCCTGCGTTCCCATACTTAGAGTACATCCTGTGTCACATTCGAGACATGCTTTACATATTCAATTCCTACTGGCCTTCACTCTCATGATTATTGTCAATCATTGGAAAGTATCTACTGTGCATGTGGTGATGCATCTGCATTGCCTTGCTGTTGTTATGACATTCCCTGTGGTAGATTTGTGCCTGTGTAATATAGAGTATCGTTATGGTGATGGGACGACAGAGAGAGATAACTTACCATTCGTATGTTGTACTAACCACCTTATGGGGACATTAACCTGTTCACACACTCACGTTGTGGGGACTCATCACCCATCTGGGGACGACAGTCTGGTCCCCACAAAGTTAATGGTTCATTTTAAGTTCAAGACTTTAGTTTTGGGTTAAAGCTAGCATTAGGTTATGAGGTAAGCCTATAGGACATCAATGCAAATCTTCATGTGTCCTTGTGAGTATACAGTGTTCTTAATAATGACGAAAACAAGTGTGCTTAGTGAATATAGCTTCAAATTTAAGATATGAGCCAATTTATTTACTAAAAGCATTACATCAAGTTTAACATTGATCGGCCATGTTTTTTTAGCGATGAGTTCAACCAGCCCGTTCGCTCGAAAAGGCGTATGAATGCCATGATAATGTGCAAGGCCTTTATTGTGCAATAAGTACGCCTTTCTTGATTTCCGCTTGTCATTTGTACACCATGTATCCTGTACTGACTGCAATGTAAACGCATCCACGTATAAATGTTATGGTAAGAATTAGTGACGTAGTATAATAAGTGATGGTGGGCAGGTGGATGGGTCCGAGAAACACCTGACTTTTAACCAGGAGACTGGTGTTCGAGAAGAACCAGAAGAAGTCAGGCACTGATGTTGGGCAATAAAGCATTTCAGTCCAAGAGGTGTTGGATGGAGTTGAGGTCAGGCCAGTCAAGTTCTTCTAGACCAAACTGGGAAAACTATTTCTTTACCTGGCTTTGTGCACGGGATATTTCCATGTTAACTCCTTCCCTAAACGCCACAAAGTAAGAAGCACCACAGTCTCTAAAATACCATTGTATGCTGACTGTTTGAAACTGAATTTAACTTAAAGAAAATGAGCGTTTTACAATTCAAATAAACTAAGATGATTCTTTACCTGAGGGACTTGTTATTTTTTTCAGCTCTGCCACCGCAGAGGTAGCTTTAAATAGCAAGCAGTCACACACTCTCTCCCTCTCACACACACACACACACAAAGGTACTGTGACAGGTCTCAGTAAAGCAGAGAGAGAAATTCATAAGAAACCGTCTTCCTGAGAAAAAATACACTCTTTGGAAAGCAGTTAGCTGTTGAAGTTAAACTGACCTTGACAGTTGACGCTATGCAATTCACGTCTCACCTTCTCTCTCTCTGCGGTTTAATTCAGTCGGCGGGTAGCTGAGGGTGAAAGCATGAAGGCATAGAGAAATGTCTTTGCTCTGCCTTTTTCGCTGCCTCTGTTTAAGTGTGTGAATGAGTGAATGACTTCCTTTATGTACTGTAAGTATGAGACCTTCCTCGATTTCCCACATGGTCCTGCTCTTTATTGTGGCTCAAAGCCCCCAGGTACAATCAACCTGGTATACCATAACTTATTGTGTGTGCGTGTAACCTTAATGAGGCTCGGTAGGCTAATTTCTAAGCAGGAAGTTGATGATGGCGGGAAAAAGGACCTAAAACTCTACTCATTAAACCCCCAAAGCCCCAAAATACATCAAAACCTGCAGCATCCCTCTTATCTTTTTTCTTTCTTTTTAATCTCTCTCTGTGTGTGGGTGAGCAGCCGTGAATGTTTACCAAAGCCATTCATCCCTCTGATGTGTACACGGCTTCACCTCAGCAGGCGTCTCGGCCGGTCTGAACATGCCGTTTGATACATCTCAGCTGCAGAAACATCTCCGCAGTTATAATTCATCAGACAAAGATCGGATTAGCAGATGAGATTGCCTTTTAGAGGTTGGGGCCCCTGCGTTATTATGTTCTCTGCAGAGCCAGATAATCACCGCGGGCTGACTAACTCGGGCACATTGGCAGTTATCATGAATGAGCTCACGTTCGGCGCCTGATGTCACGCCCAATCTGAAAGTAATAAATTACCTGATGAATTTCTGTGTTACTGCCCGCTATTGTTGATTGATGGAACACAGCATGTACTCATAGTCAAGAAAGATTTAGCATTTGATGATCTAAAAAAAAAATGCTGTTTTGAATAACTAGAAAAACTGGGTTGTTAGCAAGAACTGAATGTTACTTCATCAACAGAGAGAAAAGATATCACAGCACTGTTTGATTAAGAAGTGATCTCTGAGAGGTGCAATGCAGAAGTGTAAGCCTTTAAGAGTGACCCAAATAAAAGAACAATATAAAGAAAATAACAGAGTGTTCTCACACCTTGCTGTTGCAGTCTGAAGTCTGAAGACTCGATTACCGAGAAGTCCCGTCAGGCCCTGACAGATCTGTGTTGCTTTAAACTGACAGCACCCAAAGGGATGAAAGAGGTGAACGATCTAATGGTGGTGAGTCCTGGTTTCCCCGTCTGCAGCAATCAACTTTGTGCTTTTTAGGACACAGTTTTGGTTATAAAGAGTGACATCAAATCAGAACTTTATATGGGAAAATATACCAAGCAGTTGCACATTTCAAAATTGTATTGTACTATATGTGACTGTGGTGAGTGATATAAATCAGGTAGAGCATAGCTGTTTAGACTGTTGTCAGGCTATTTAATAGGCATATCAGTTGCTATAACCACACAAAACACAAGGCTTTTACCTGGGAGACTGGAGTTCACATCCCGTAGGGAACCTACGATGTGTACTTGTGTTTGTAGTTATTTTAACCCGAAACACTATGTTTTCCCTTAAACTTAACTGTTTTTTTTTCTTTTGCCTGAACCTAAAGAAGTTGTAGTTTTGTTGCCTAAACCTAAAGAAGCCTTTTTGTTTGTGTTCAAAAGGTGATGTTTTATTCAGTTTTACGTTAGAACGTGTTGCTTTTGTGTTTCACTTTCACTTTTACAACATAGTAGGCGTAGGAGGCCCATAATGACCCACACCTATGGTGCGACTGATTACGCCCATTTAATGGCCTGATAACAGTTGAATCGGGTGCAGTGAATCTGTTAGTGCAACCTGATCTCATGGGAAGGCGTATAAATAGCACAACATTTTAAGGACATTCAGCGTGTCATAATAGCGCATTTTAAAGTTTTTTGCGTGTCATTTCACGCAACAGAGTTAATGCTGTGAAACAACTTTTGGTGCGTCATTTAATACCACATAATTACAGTGAAACGCGACAAAACTACCCCCAAAAAACAACCTCAACATTTGCTCGGTAATTGGTGGTGGAATTTTTTTTCTGGAAAATTACGGATATGGCAGATTCGCACAAATATTACAAATTACTGAAGGTCCCCAGGTATTAATAGTCCTGTGTGAATAGGACTTTTGTCGCAGACCCTATTTCCCTTTCATTCAGCTATTAGCAGAGAGTGAGGGAGTTGAGTGAGTGGTGAAATAAGGGAGAGAAAGAGAGACTGACAGAGATGCTGGATACACAGCAAAGAGTGAGAGTGACGGAGGGAAACGAGGATGCGAAGAATTTAAAAAAAGGACGCTGCCATAGCAGATGATTGACAAGTAAATGACTGATCGCAATGGATGAATAGATGGACAGGGAGAGAGAGGAGAGAAGGTGTGGTGTGTGGATTTATTTTAATGTGTGTGTGTGTGTGTGTGTGTGCATAAGAGGTGGCCGGAGATAGTGTATTCATGACAGGAGGAGGTCAAAGGCTTAGTGACAGCTTTAGTGAGGCAGACAGCAATTAGGGTTATTGACACTGTTTGTGTGTGTGTGTGTGTGTGTGTGTGTGTGTGTGTGTGTGTGTGTGTGTGCATGTGTGTGTGTGTGTTTGAGAGGGCTGTTAAAGACTGACAGGCTCGAGCTATGACAGTATAGTTAAAAATACAATGGTTCCATTGACAGTTATTTTATTCGTCAAGGTTGTAAATGTTGAATGGCAGCTTTGTGTGCTGCAGCCTGTGAGTGTGTGTGCATGTACATACAGTACGCCTATTGTCTAACCGTGCACACTTGTGTGTTCAATTTATGACTGCTGACTCAGCAGAACAGTCATCAAACTCATCGGCAGATTCCTGCGACCTCAGAACTCTTTCCTGCAACATTTTCTGTTGTAAATTACGTAAATTAAAACCCTCCATATTTAGCTGTCCGGGTTTGTCTTCACGTTTGTTTCGTCTCCGGTTTCAAAGGTGTGGAGCCTCGCTTTCATCCCAGCGACTTGTCAAGAGTGAATGCGGAGTGTTTATCAGAACCAAAAACAGTCTCCTGTCATTTACTTAAAAGCCAAATCCATCATCCAAAAATAAGCTGAAGTCTGTCCTCCGCTGGGAACTGACACACGAGAATGAAAACTGCTTTTTATAGTGGAATTATCCGACAGAGCCGTCAATCCAGGAGGAAGATGATGTGCGAGAGCTAAAGATGAGTTGTCTCTTTTGAATCTTAACATGATTAAAGTAAAACAAATGTAGTGAAGTATAGTTAGATATAAAACTCGTCGTAGCTTTGCACAACAGCTTTCTCAATTAAACCTCAATTATTTTATATTAATAACTCGTTTCTGCTCATTATCGAGTCCTAAAAGTCCTGTAGTCCTAAAAAAGGTGAACATCTAGCTGTAACTCAGTTGGTAGAGGGGGTCAGCCATTAATTGTCGGGTTGGCGACGATCCGTGGCTCCACATATCAAAGTGTCCTTGAGTGAGACGCTGAACTCATAACTCCTCCTGATGTATGTGGAGGAAAGAAATGTAAGTCGTTTTGCTCAAAAGCATTTGTCAAATGAACGTAACGTCACCCTGTTTTCAATGCAACTTCCCTCAATTACATGTACATTTTCTTGATTTATGTGCAGTGATCTGCCTGATTCTGTCTGGGTTTATGATACTGATCTTTATTTGTGGAAAATTCTTGAAAAAGGTTGATTTGTGTTGAAAACATATTAGATTATTACTGCGCTGGAGGATTTGTATTTCACTTTTTAAAAGGAAACAAGATATTCACAGCCCAGTAATTGTTACTTGAGATTTTTTGCATCGTCTCCAGAGCTCTGAAATATCCCATTTTTAGTGCCACTGTATACATTTGTGTTTTCTGTATATTTAAGTTCCTGAAATAAATAATAGGCTAATAGTAAAGCACTTGTCATTGTGCGTGTTTATTGGTGCATAATCTAAATTTCTAGGACCTATCCTCTTTTCATTATATACGCCGCCTCTCAGGTCAATTATAGTCAAGCACAATCTGTCTTTTCATTGTTATGCAGATGATTTACAAGTCTATCTACCTATGAAGCCTAATGGAAGTGATGCACCGAACTCTCTGTCTCTCTATTAGTGACATAAAGCAGTGGCTGTCACAAAATGTCCTTCATTTAAATGAAGGTAAAACTGAATGCATTATGTTTGGTACTCGAGCTTTGGTGCTCTGGCTTCTTATTTCAAACCAACTGTAAAAAATCTGGGGGTGACATTTGACGGCTGTTGTTAAAACAAGATTTTTCAAGCTTCATCTTCTGGCTAAAGGAAAGCCCTTCCTCAATCGGCACGGTCTCGAGAAGGCAATTCACGTCTTTATTAGCTGGAGACTTGATTATTGTAATGCACCGTATGTTGGTCTCAACCAGTCTTCCCTCCCGCACCTCCAACTTGTGCAAAACTGCTGCTGCTCGCTTTTTAACTAACACTTCCAGACGTGAACACATCACCCACCATACTTTACTCACTCCATTGGCTTCCAGTTGGCTTTAGAATCTATTTTAAGCTCTTGATGTTTGTTTGCCCAACCTTAATTGTCCAAGATTTTAACTCTCCGCGAGCATAACGGGGCTTTGCGGTCATCTGGTTAATTTTTTTTAGAAGTCCCGAAGTCGAGGTATAAGCTGTGGGGTGATCGTGTTTTTCCTGTTGCTGCTCCTAAACTATGGAACAAGTTCCCCTCTGATATACGCAACATCACTGACCTAGGACTTTTAAAATCTAAGCTCAAGACTTTTTTATTTAGATTGTCTTTTAATACCTAGTAGTGCTGTGACATTGTCCCTATGCTCTTCATGTACCTTTTCTCAATTTTATGATATGTTGTGTTTTTATTCCTATTATTTCCTGATGTTGATTGATTGATTGATAATAATTTCCACTACTCTGTGTCTAATAAACACAATGCTGTCTCCTCCTGCTGTGACCATCCATGCATTGTGGTGCATCCAACACATGTTACGCACCGCAGCAGACCAACATTTGAGGCTATGGGCTTGTTCATATTTCTCATGGGATGCAGCCTTGGTCTGGTCTGTTTAGCCAAGTAACACAAATCATTGCCTCTCCACTGCATTTTTTATTGTTTCTCAGTGAATATTTTTTCCTGTTTCTGTTTTTGTCCCAGGCTAAATATTCTCTGTATGAATTGAAACGTACTGATGATGTATTTTTGCACATGGCGTGCATGTGTACTGTACCCCCGTCTAGCTCCTACCCCTGAACAAATAGGGCTCCCCCAAAAGCTAAAGTAAACTGAACACTGATTGTGGAAGTCAAAGCTGAAGAAAGACGTGGAAATGATTAGATTTTGTGAATCAGTTTCATTCAGAATATAATACATTTTTAAGAGAGATCTGTAGTTTACAGTAAATACTGTTCAGACTGTGAGGAGGAAATGTTACAGTAATATGGGAATTAAAACTGACTGAAGTGGAAATCATATGAACGTATTGGTGTCATTAACCAATTACGCTTTTTAATGCTTTTCTTTAATCTGGTTTATTTTTCAGACATGCCATAGATGGTTTTAATTTCCATCCACTTTTTTTAAATGAATGTGGCACAAGGCTCACTGAACTGTAAAGTTTTAATTCACATAAAGAGCAACACTGAAATTGTAAAATCCATTAGATTTGTCCATGCCAGCTTTGATATGGATCTCCTAATGCCATGTAGTGACGTGGTTTATGGATTTTACCATTTTCTCAGTTTCCTAGCTGTGAGCTGAATTAGTTGAATACTGAATGAAATGACTGCTTTGATAAAACACAAAATGGTGCCTGGTCTCCGCTGCTTTTTCTCCAGTTTGTCAGCCAAACCGCCTGCTTTAGTGGTTTGGACCGCCGCTGCGGTGGTTACGCTCCACGTGATGCCTGCTTTTCTGCTTTTTTTTGTCCACAGATTTCTTCGCCAAAGCTTAGAGAGCAGCAACGGTCCTCCTTACGATGGGCTGTGACACTTTGACATAAAGTGTTGTCCTGCTATGCCGTGTTCACACATTTACCAACAGTTAACAGTCACAGTGTTAAACCCTGCTGAGGCTGTGATAGACATGACCACCACCAGAAGTAGAGGTCTGTACTGGAGTAACACCAAGACCCAAACATGCACCATTACCTGGCCCACCCTCAGACCTGAACCAACACTCTACTCTAGTTATTCTTTTTTGTTTTAAAGGGAATGGAATATTTGAACACACGCTTGTGTCCCTAAGTGGACTTTGAGTCCTAAACTACTATTTCCAAGGTCATTCACTTCATAACTGTGTTTGTTCATAAGAAAAGTCCACTGGGTAACTTGAAGTGCCAGATTGCCGTTCTGGATTTTCCCAGCTGGTTCCAAGACGACCTTCTTTGTGTAGTTCAACGTTTACGTATATATCTTTGGAGAAGAATTATTCCAGCTTTACTTCTTTTGTTAGGTTTCCCCTGCAGGACTTCAGTATACGTAAACCAGAGGAACTGTGGTTGTTTGGCTCCACCCACTGAGGTTTAACTCAGCGGGCTTATCTCTGCCTCCAGACGAGCTCTGCTAATGTTTGTTGAATTCAAACTCCAGTGTGGCATATGTGTGAGCATGCACACACACACATAAACAAGCACACACACACACACAAGGAATCATTTTCCTGATTGCAGTTCATTCGGCCGTCTTCCACTCTTTGTTTGCAGAAATCCACAGTAGCTTATATTCTGGACGGGGCTTCATTACAGTTTTTTGGCAATCAGCAAACTGGCTCCATTCAGGAGGTGATATTCCACCACGTCTTGTTCCTCCAGGTGCCAATCAGTGATTTAGCTGAGCAGTGGGCAAAATAGTCAGCGAGTCAGAGGGGAAGCCAAGCGGTAATCACCTCCCGACAACAGCGATCTGTGAAGGCTGAACGTCATCCAACATTTACAGCGAGTGAGACCAAGTTCTCATCAGCCGCTTCAGGCGTTAACTTTGGTTTATTTAACAAATAAACCCTGAACAAAATGTTAAACCTGAGATATACAAACTGTGTATGCAACACCAAGGTTATGGAATCAGTCACATGATAAAACTTTGTGCTGCTACGTTTCCCTCTGTTTAAGGTCCAGGGGATGGAGGGAGTCACAAACTGAAAGCTACTTTCTAACAGAAAGTGAGGTAATTTCCAATTAAACAAATAACGCAATAGGGAGGGCTGCACCTGAGGAGACAGAGAAGAGGGCACATTAAACACAACCTACATGCAACACAGCACGGCACGTAACACATGCCAAAATAATGAATGAAAGTGAAAACACATGCATAGTCAATGTATCCTCATGCAACACTGTGTATGATATCTTACGAGAAGTTATTCCTCAATTTTCTTGCGTTTTTCAGCAACAATTTCCGCTTGTTACATGCATACAGTCTTTTCAAAATAAATTTCCATCTGCACAGGAAACAACTTGGTTAGGTTTCAGAAAAGATTGTGGTTTGGGTATTGGGTTCACTATTTTTTATCAATATAGACAAATCTTAATGCAATTTTGTACTCTGAGTTTGTTAACAATGGGAATTTTGATGTAATATGTTGTATTAGACTGATCTAGCAACGTGGCTCTATAGAGATGGCAATGTTGGCGTGTCAGTCCATCACTTTGGTCAACGTATCCTCATGGGTATGATATCTTATGAAAAGTGATTCCAAAATTCTTGTGTTTTCCTACGAATGTCCAGTAAGTACATTTTCACTCCAGTCTTTTCAAAATAAACTTCCATCTTCACAGGAAATAGCAAAACTACTTGGTTAGGTTTAGGAAATGATCGTGGTTTGGGTTAAAATAACACGGGAAGTGGCGTGATTTATGTACGGACGTGACAAATAAATCAGTGTTGACTTCTGGTTTCACACAAACAGCGGTCTCCAGGGCAAAAGTACGGCGTTTTTCAACCCACCCATCCACCCCGACCTCCCCACGGCATTTGTCGCTCTTTATACTTCCTGGTAAAATGAGTCACTTCACACCTGTGATCTTGCAGTGGCTGTCCATCATGCCTGTTTCCCTAGTGATGCTTTATATTTTAGACCAATATCGCGACAACCTTCACCTGTTTTTTCAATGTAGTGACACTAAAACAAAAAACATTATTTTATCCCCTAAGATCTCAGTAAACTTCAGCTGACAGCAGGGTTTTATTTTCTGTCTCCAGAACACAAACTTGATGTTTTTAAATGACCCTCCGCATTTCATCTCATATCTGCACACAATATTTGAGTCGCCCCGCGAGGCAGAATAGGTAGTAGAAAATTAAATTTAAGGAGACAGATTAGATCAATACCCTGAGAGTATCTCACAGCACTTAGCCTCCATCTTTGTGATTTCTCAGCAGCTCTTCTAGAGAGAAGAGATGCATTTTAAAACAGGAGCGCTCTTTACGATCGATAATCATTTAGATTGTTGGTGTTCATTTTAAGGAATCACAGATAATCTTTCACTCGTCTATCAAAAATCAGGGCAGAGCACCGTCTGCTCACGATATCATATAGTGTGTGGGAGGACTCAATTGTCCTGCTACTCTTTGATTTTTATGAATACAGACAAATCTTAAAGCAATTTTGTACACTGAGCTTGTTAACAAAGGGCATCTTGATGTAATGTGTTGTATTATTAATTGGACTTTTAGCCACGGTAGCGACGTATCCTCATACATTCAACGGTCTGTATGATATCTTACAAAAAGTTATTCCTCATTTTTTTAATGTGTATTTTCTTTTTTATGAATGTCCAGCAACACGTGACGGACACGTCACTTTCCGCTCCAGTCTTTTCAAAATAAACTTCCATCTTTTATAGGAAACAACAAAACTACTTGGTTAGGTTTAGGAAAAGATCGTGGATTGAGTTAAAATATGTTTGTTATGTAACTCACAGGATATTTCAGCCTGCTTCAGTCCAGACTGAAATATCTCAACATCTACTGGAGGGATTGCATGACATTTTCCCCCAGCCATCCACGGTACCCGGAGGATGAATTCTAATGACTTTCAATCTCCTGACTTTTCCTCTCGCACCAACATGAGGTTGACATTTTGTTATTTAGAGAAATATAATAGAAAGAAAAACTATTGAATGGACTGCCATGAAATATGGTTCCAGACATCAATGTTTTCCTCGGGGTAAAGTGGAATAACTCTGTTGATTGTTGACTTGGTGACTTTGTGTTTAGTGCTCATTATTAACTTTTAGCATACTAACATGCTAAATGAAGATCGTGAATGTTTAAATCATTATACATCAGCATACTAACATTGTCATTGTAAGCATGTTAACATGCTGATGTTTGCATTCAGCCCAAAGCACTACTCTGTCTATGTACAGCCTCACAGAGCCGCTAGACAGGATGTAGACTTGTTTAAAGTCTTCACCCAGTATCTGGATTCGTCAGCAGTCCAACAAGGAGGATCAGCCACATCTAGCTGCAGTGAGGTACGAAGCTGAAGAGACGCCGAGGGGCTGCAGAAAACATCGTCGAAACAAAGCAAACAATCACAACACAAATGAATTGGGTGAGGAAACCAAATGAAGAAGTTAATAAAAGAGAGGACAGAGCACAAACAACAAAATGTAAGAGTAATAGAGAAGGCAAATAAAATCAATCAATCAGTCAATCAACATGATTTGTATAGCCCTTTACAACAACCAAAAGATACCCAAAGTGCTTTACATTAGCATCTAAATAAAAAAGTCTTGAGCTTAGATTTAAAAAGTCCTAGGTCAGTGACAGGTTGTATATCAGGGGGGGAACTTGTTCCATAGTTTAGGAGCAGCGACAGCAAAAGCACGATCACCCCACAGCTTATACCGCGACCTCGGGTTGACCAGATGACCACCAAGCCCCGTTATGCTCACGGAGAGTTAAAATCTCTGACAAATAAGGCGGGGCGAGGCCCGTTAATGGCTTTAAAAACAAACATCAAGAGCTTAAACAGGATTCTAAAGCAAACTAGAAGCCAGTGGAGTGAGTAAAGTACGGTGGGTAATGTGTTCACGTCTGGAAGGGTTAGTTCAAAAGCGAGACCAACATACAGTGCATTACAATAATCAAGTCTCGAGCTAATAAAGGCTAATAAGAATTGCCTTCTTAAGATCGTGCCGATTGAGGAAGGGCTTGTAAAGCATTGTAAAATGTAAAGCATCATGCTGGGGGGGTTAGATTATTAGAGAAAAAAAAATATTCTATTTTTTATAATAATTTGTTGTTGATTTTGTTTCCTTTTTCTCAGTAAAATCAGTCGAGGTTGGTCTAAATTTAGAACTTGGGATCCTCATGGAAGGGGACAGGGTCAGGTGTGTTTGTTACGCTGCAGATGAGTGAAGGATTGAATTGTATTGAAAGGCCCCGAGGCCACTGGAGGGTTTTATATTTTCTGGAGCTGTCCGCGGTGCTGAACAAAGATCGAGGCGAGCTGAAGCCAGCAGCAGGTCTGTGTGCTCTGAACGCCACGTTGCTGGAGAGAGAGAGAGAGAGAGAGAGAGAGAGAGAGAGAGAGAGAGAGAGAGAGAGACAGAGAGAGAGAGAAACAGAAACAGAAACAAAGCGCCCAAGGCTGTTTCACTTGGGCTTAGTGTTGAGCTGTGTCTACAGATGTAAGCCTTTTTCCTGTAATTTGATGTCACAACTGAGCAGAAGGCTGAATAGTAACAAACAGTTTTTATTTGTCATCTTTGAAAATAACGTGTCTCTTTTTTGCCATTTCATTCAACGTATAATTGGCTAAGTGGCTCCTTCTCAGTGTGGAAACTTTGATTTGTTTAGGTGTGTGTCCGGTTTGTACGCTCACAGAATAAAGTCAGCGAGCCGGCATGTTTGTGAAAAAATGGCTCGAGGCTATTTGACGTCAGAGGGGCTTTGGAAAGGTTCCTAGCCAGCTGGGGACTGTTTCATGGTCACACAGATTCAGTTTAGAATTCTCTGTTTTTCAGGGATGTCACTGGGTATTTTCTGGAGATATTTACAGAATAAAATCAATATCAGAGGTTACGTGTCTCTTGTATTCCCATTTTTATGAATGAATTTTATAGTATGATGCTAGTAATTAGAAACGTTTTACAACTTCTATTTTTGGTAACACTTTGTTTTACAGGTCCGCAAATATTGTTGCCAAATTACCCCAATATTTACCTCAAAATGTATAAAAATGACTTTATTATAAACATTATTTAATATATCCTGAAATAGAGGTGGAAAACCAAAACTAATGGAAAACACTTCTGTTCAGGCACAAATCTCCCCATTGTGTGACTTATCACAAATCACAAATTTGCCTCAGGGGGCTTTACAATCTGTACAGGATACGACACCCTCTGACCGTTACAGTGCAACCCTCTCATCGGACAAAAAATAATACGTATAATGTGAACATATGTGAGAAGGTGGATCCAGGAGGATGTCAAGCAGCTTCCCTCCGTTGCCAAACAGATAGAGCCAGAGCAACACAACCTCCTCTCCACACCGAATAGATAGAGCCAGACCCAGAGCAACACAACCTCCTCTCCACGCCAGATAGATAGAGCCAGAGCAACACAACCTCCTCTCCACGCCAGATAGGTAGAGCCAGAGCAACACAACCTCCTCTCCACACCGAATAGATAGAGCCAGACCCAGAGCAACACAACCTCCTCTCCACGCCAGATAGATAGAGCCAGAGCAACACAACCTCCTCTCCACCATGGATCCTAGAGAGAGGACCATATTTTGGTTTTTAATTCACAGTTGCTATTTGCTTTAAATGTATGTTACCCATGCAAATAAGCCCTCTTGGACTTTTATTGTCTACAAAAATGTCACCTGGTAGCTAATGTCATGATTCAGGGAGTTTTTTTTAAGAAATTTCAAAGAAGTTATTTGCTAATTATCATCTATTCATCAGCAGACATGGAAATAAAGCATATCATTTAACTTTGTATTCTTTTTTCCTGGAAATCTATTAAATAAATTACCAGCTATTTATTACTGCTTATTGGGAAATCACAGAATATAATTATTAAATAATGTTTATAATAGATATAAAATAATAATAATAAAAGTCCAGAGTCAAGTCCAAAGTCAAGACCGCCAAACACAGTCATTTTCGAATCATTTTGAGGTAAATATTGGGGTAATTTGGCAGTAATTCCAAAGAAATTTCAAATAGGTAACTTGCTAATTATCACTTAATTACCATGAAATTTGCGGACCTGTAAAATGAAGTGTTACCCTAGTTTCTTGTGAGGTTAAATCCTAGTGTCAGAGCAACAAAGCCAGATGATATGAGGCAGTTTAGGGCCAATCAGTGGTTATCACAGCTCAAAACTGCCATGCCTCTCTTTGTGGATTCAGTATATTCTGCTAATAGACACCCTGGTTTCCACACACAGTCCAAACACACTCGGGCTCAGGTGGACTTGAGACTTCTAACTGCCCACAGGGATGATTGTGAGTGTCTGCATGTCAGCGTTAGCGCTGTGACGGACTGGTGGCCTGTCCAAAGTGTCTCTCTGCATTTCACCAAATAGGCTTTAGCTGCCCACGACCCCCTTATGAAAAAAGAGAAAGAAAGGATAAGTTGGAAGAAACTATATGAATAAAATGAAGGGTGATGTTCTGAAAAGTTTCCCGGCCTAACTGGAGCGTTCACAGCTGAGTGTGAATGTGTCTCTGTCCGAGGCGCTGAAGCTCTTCACGGCCAGATGAGCTCAGCTTTGCAGACATCTGTCCGTGGTGCTGAAATCCAGCGGCGAGCTCTCAGCCACGAGACAAGCAGCCACAGATGTGGCCAGTTAGAGCGTGAACAGGGAAGCCTTGAAAGCCTGCTGGAAAGAAAAAAATATGCTACTCTTAAGTGTGTGAGCAAGTTTTAGCTCTTTACAGTAACTACAAATGTATATATACACGATACATTTGCAGGCTGAATATGTACTATATGGCATCACAGTTATTTTTAACAAGTTGATCTCATTTTAATTACCTTCTGATCACATCTGCTTCGCTCATTCTTGATTACTCTCCTCAAATATGTGTATTTTATTATAAATTTGTCTTAGTGTTCAATGTTTTATACACATTTGGAGACAATGGGCCCCAGGGCACAGACATGCAAAAGGCCCCACCACCTCTCCTCCATACAGTAGGAACAAGATACACAGACTTTATAGTTATTTAACCTCTTTTGGTGGTTGTTTTGTGTCTCTTTTTGTCGTCGTTACGCATCTCTCTGTGGTTTTGTGTCTCTTCGTAGACATTTTGTGTCTCTTTGTGGTTCTTCTGGATCTCTTTGTAGTTATTTTGGTCTTTTTGTGTCTCTTTAAAGTCATTTTATGTGTCTTTGAGTGACATTTGTAGGTGAAAGCCAGGGACACTTTGAGCCCCTGGACCTGTCCCCGGTAGACCCATTCAGTAATCCATCCATATCTATATGCTGCTGCTATGACATTCAGGACCACCTCTTAAAGTTTCTGAAGACTTAATCGCAACATTTTCTTGTTATTAAAACATCTGGGTAATGGAGTAGATCCAATTTTCGTCATGCAGCTGCCATCACTAATACAATAATGACAACTTAAGCAAATTAATACCAGTAGACTGTTGCAGTAAATTGGTTAAAATATACAAAACCACTGGTGTGGTCATTTAAAGTCAACATATTTTGGCGGTAATAACACAGGATTGTATTCATAGTAAATTTACACTTACATTCAAATGGCCACTGCAGACAAATTAACTAAGAACAGCATTTATTTTTAATAATAAGGTCTCGCTTTCAGTTCCTCAGTATCCATGGGTGTCCTTTTATGAGACTGCTACCTGCTCACATATTGAAAAACGTCGTGGTTAAAAGCACCAGTGAAATGTCTAAAAGTTATATGCTCCCATGCATTTCATTTTGCCTGAGAGACAAAGTCTTCCAATGCAATCTCAGCCATCAGGAGACAAACGAGGACAGAGCCGAGGCAGAGGAGCATTTCCACGGCTTGATACATATATGAAGAGGGAAACATAAACTCCAGTCCTGTCGGGTTAAATCTTCCTGCCCTCTCCTCTCCGTCCTCTCTACTTCTGTCAGCCCTCATTCTAGTTTGTTTGTGAGGAATTCGAGGTTGTTTGCTGTTATGCATCTAAAGGCACATATTCTACCAGTGTGTGTGTGTGTGTGTGTGTGTGTGTGTGTGTGTGTTTGATGAATGAACAGGAACAATACATTTGACAGCAATTGTGGCTTTGTCTCAGACTTTGTCCTGTTCGAGTGCACACGTTTCTTTTGTTTGCATCCCTCTTTTTGTTTAAGTGATTCCAAGTGAGTGTGTGGCTGTAACTCTGTGTGTGTGTGTGTGTGTGTGTGTGTGTGTGTGTGTGTGTGTGTGTGTAAGTTGCGTCTGCATGGCTTTATGCTCCAGTTCGATCTGTATGTGAATCCTTGCCAAGCCACAGATATAAATAAACCATATAGCTGTGGCTGAGACGAGGCTCGCGCTCTGGCAGATGTAGCTGACAGCTGAAGTGTGCCTCTGGGAGTGTGTGTGTGTGCATGTGTGTATATGTATATGTTAATATGTGTATGCTGTGCGAGTTGTTTGGTTAAGGGACTATAGCTTCATACATGCAGCCATTTTGCTTTCTTGAAATGTGTGTGTGTGTGAGTGACGGTGGCTTTAAGCATTTAAGTAAAAATCTGTATTCTTTGCAACTGTGCCTCAGCCTAAATTAAGTGAAGGCTCACACACACACACACACACACACGGAAAATAAACATCCAAGTACTGACATGTTTTCTCAGTACTGCAAGACTGCAAATGTGTTGCTCCTGGATTCATCTCCAGCAGGAGCGTGTGCTCAGCAGTGTGCGGCTTGCTGAATATTCAGTGCTAAACACTTTATTATTAGTCTGCTAACTCATCTGTACCTGCCAAAGACGCACACATGGAAATCAACCGAGTGGAGTGAAGCTCTGGGCTCTGCTGCTGAAGCCGCACTTGGCATTTGAAAGGACAGTTGGTGTTGGTGTCAGACTGTTGAACAGCTGAAACACCTCATGTTCGTTAGTTTTATTACTCTCGGTTCCTTTTATATTTTTGATGTTCTTTCAATCACCGTTTCAGAAGTAAGAGTTCTCGTCTGAGACTTTATTAACTTTATCATTGCTTCAACAAGGACGAACCAGCGGGCGGTTATTTAAGTTCTGCTGACACCAAAACATAAGTAAAGCAAAATAATGATGGCAATCTGTGAGAGGTAATCTGTGGAGCTTTACCTCGACTTTTGCTTAATGCAGCCGTACATTGTTGGCTCTACATGCATCCAGTGTCTTTTCAAAATAATCCTCCAACGTATAGGTTTACTACTTTCACATCAGGGACCCGGATCCGTGTACACTTGTCCACAAAGTCCATTAATTAGTGTGAACGCTCCGTACCGTACTCGGGCACGGTTCGTTGATCCGTACCCGAGTCCACTTGAAGAGGTGGTCTGGAGAACGGATCATGTGCACTCGGGTACGGTTCGCATCAGGTGTGAAAGCCGACTGTACCGAAACATGAAAGTGGACCGCTATGTAACGCGAGTAACGTTAGCAGTTAACGAGTAGTTTAGAAAGGGCGGGCTTTTTTCCACGCCGCTGGTCTCCTCCGAAATCCGTATACATATAAAACTGCTTCATATCTATGTCTGTATCTGAGCGCATCATGCATCGATCTCATCCTCTGAACCGCACGGCCGTGGATGATACAGCAGGAAGGCCGGCGAGAGGGTCCGTAAAATATAGACAATAGGCACTGGTGTCGGCCGATGTTTGTTATTTTATTTAGTTAATTTAATGGTCTGTCTGCGAAGAACGAGGGACGAGGGACGAGGGACGAGGGGAAATACAAGTATAATTCGGCTAAACCAGAGTTGGTGATTGTTGGAAAGACTAACGATGACAGTTTTGATGAGTTTTTATTTTGTTTCTGTCGAGTTTGAATGAAGTGTTTTACGATGCTCCGCCACTAGAAGAAGAAGAAACTGGCATCTCTCCAGCAACCAGTTCACACTCAGTACTTGGTCCATGCAGGGTCGTACAATCATACTCGGGCACCGTACCGATCAACCTAATGTGAAAACGCCCTGAGCTTTTGGGTTTACTTGGTTATGTTTAGGCATCGAAACTACTTTGGGTTAAAAAGAAGTGAGATGCTCAGCTGTCTCCGCCAGTCACTTGTTTACTTTATCTGTCAGCTGTTCCATGCTGCGCTGTAGATTTGAGGCTTTACATGGGGATATCCATAAGAGCTGTTGGGAATCTACAATATGGAGCAGTGAAGGAGCTGAAAGCTGCGCAGCACTGCAGACCGGGAGATTGATTCTCAGTGAGATTTGCAGTTGTTTCCACCTTCGAGGAGACATTTCATTAACCATTTTATATGGAACTATAACTATCTGTCATTTCATAAAGGGCATTTCTTTGGGCAAAGAAGGTCTGTCTGGCTTCTCTTTCTCTCCCCCCCTCCCTCTGTTCATTTGAGTTCTCTTTCCTTCTGCGAGGGCGATACTAGCTGCTGTCTGACATTTACACTATTTTGACAGAGACAACACCTAAGCACACGCACACACACACACACACACACACACACACACACACACACACAGCAACCCCCAACACACAGAGCTGTCATGGTCTTATCTCAGGTACATAATTGATAGAGACCAATTCAGAGCCATAGACGGACAACGTTAGTGACACGAAGATGAGCACACACACACCGAATACAGAGTAGGTTTCACCTCCATGCTACTGTGTGTGTGTGTGTGTGTGTGTGTGTGCGTGTGTGTGTGTGTGTGTGTGTGTGTGTGTGTACTTCCTGACATCCTGCATTAAGCAGAGGCCAGGTCTTGGGCACACAGAGATGTGTGAGTCACACTGATTAGTCAGACCTGCACCGGGCTGTGAAAGCAGCCGAGCCGTTTGCCTAGTTTGTATGCTGTGCATGTGCGTGTGTGTGTGTGTGTGTGTGCGTGTGTGGGCTTGTGTATGATGGGCAGGTAGAGTATTAGCCTGCGAGGAGCTAGGTCCTTGTTAGCAGGCATCTGGCAGGCAGGTAGATGTAGAGTGACAGAAAGGTTCACGGCATTCTCACACACACACACACACACACGCAGACACACGCAGACACACACACACACACACACACACACCTCTCTTGCTTGAATGCAGAACTAACGGACAGGTGGACACATACAAAGCAATGGCTCATTCACAGGTGTTACTACATACTGGGATGTGAATCATACTTTTTACACATTCTGTCTTATCTCAAGTTTTACATTTCTACATATTCATGACTCACTTGCTTTGTTCAGCTTGTTTCCGCTGGAATGTGATGTAGTGACGATGCATGGAGGTGGTGTAGGATTTGGTTCCATACTGTATCTGCCCAAGTTTGGGTCCAAAGCCCCAAAATAATAGAGGACATTGGCAGTCATAATTTCATGTTTTAGTTACTTAAACATGCATTACTATCAGGGCTGGGTATCGTTACTCGATGCCTTTAGAGGGGACTTATCATGAAAAACTCAGTGCTCCTGCTCATACATCTGGGTATCTGGAGTGCCTATCAACCCACAAACTGTGAAATGGAACAACCCGGTCAGTTTTTTGTGGGCTGCCTCGATCAGAGAACGTGTGATTCAACAAGCCATTCAGATTTGGCTGCACAAGGCACCCTTTAGCGCCGGTATGCAAGGCACCAGGCTTTCCATTAACTATAATGTAAACACATCCACCTGATTTGACTGTTATCAGGTTATTAAATAGGAATTATTAGTCAATTGAAGGAAACTGGGTATGGGTTATTAGGAGTCTACTGCGCCATAAAAGTGAAGGTGAAACTTAAAAGCAACACGTTAACATGTTGTAAAACTGAATGAAACGTCACGTAGGTTAAGGCAATAAAACTACAACTTCTTTAGGTTTAGGCAACAAAACTACAACTCCTTTAGGTTTAGGCAATACAACTACAACTTTAGGTTTAGGCAATACAACTACAACTACTTTAGGTTTAGGCAATAAAACTACAACTTCTTTAGGTTTAGGCAACAAAACAACAACAAACACAAGGCTTTCTTTCATCCAGGAGACCACTGTTGGTGTCCCGTGCATTAAGTTCCACTTTCACGTTACAATCAGCTGTTTGTTCGTGTTCACAACGTTCAGTTTCATTTTCAGTTTACAAATGTAGTAGTTTTAAGCCCAACCATGTAGTTTTATCTAAAACCTAACTAAGTGGTTTTGTTGCCTAAACCTAAAGTGATGCTAAGGGGCCCATAAAGCTGGCCAGTTCAGTCTGCTCTCAGCTTCCCAATCGTCTCCTGGATTTAATTGGTTTGGTTTGTCTTTTGTTTCAGCATCCGACATCTTCATGCACTATTCTCCACTTACCTCACCTGCATCACTGATTTTACAGATTTCTCACACACCATTGAATCATTTCTGTAAATAATTTCATTTAATAAATCATTTCATTTTTTGACCTTACATGTGCTCCCTGTCATTCTTTGTCTGAATCGTCTGAATGGAGTGAGTTCATGAAAAGGTCTCATTATGAAAGCATGTCCAGGAATACAGTTTGGCCGTTCGCATTAGCATTCGTGCTGTCACGCGATGGCGCACTGCAGTGTTGACTTTGTGCCTTTGAAGGAATGTAACAGTGGAACCAGACACTCGCACATTACTTGGCTCTCGACGCCGCGCCATCTGTGCCCATTAGAAGCTGCGACATTCCTCCCGGAGGCCTCGCAGGAATAGTGATGGAGGCGAGGGGTTGACCCAGCCAAGTTCTGCCGGAGTGTGAAGACTTCCCCCGGGGCTCGGTTTGACAGCCAGTCCCTTGTCTGGCTCTTGGTCTCCGAGGCCTCTGAAGGAAGAAAGACGAGGAATTGGAGGGAATGTTTGAGCAGAAAAGCAGTTTTCTGAACTTATTTGACTTTTCTAGCTGAGTGAAAATAACAGTGAAGGTCTGTAACTGCTTGTTATCCACACGATGATCCACATATCAATAGTGAGGTCATAGAAAAAATAGTGTGTTTCTCTCAGGGTCACCAAGCTGTTAATTTAAATCCTAGTAGTACAGTACTACATATCAATGTATAATTAAGACACTTGGAGGCTGCACAACCAGCTGCACAGCCCGGTCTCACCAAATGGTGTATGGATGACAGGACGTCATTTCGCATGCAATAACAACGTCGCTCTTGCTTTTGACGTCCGAACCACCTCAGCTGGCCCCTTTCGACGCGAAAGAGCAGCGACTCTACTCCGAGCTCCCTCTGGATGTCTCAACACCTCACCCTATCTCTAAGGCTGAGCCCAGCCACCCTACGAAGGAACCTAATTTTGTCCGCTTGTTTCCGCGATCTCATTCTTTCGGTCACTACCCAAAGCTCATGACGATAGGTGAGGGTTTGAATTTGTGTCAAATCAACTTACAAACTAACTGACACACAGCCAAGCTTGGCTGGGGTAATATCCAGCGTAGGAGTGCTGGTTCGTTTCTAGGGCTCTAGGTAAAGTACTACAACGATGCTCTAAAGTGTGGTGGTATGTGTGCTCTGTACTTGACGGGTACTTACAGTCAGTGTACGATGCACAGAGAGTGGGATGAATGGCGTGTCAGAGCTTCCTGGAGGGCCCAGCCTGTGGAGTTGAAATTATTAAGGGACTGTTTGTAATTTCTTTCATGTATAAATCAATCCGGGTCGGTGTCCCATGCGCGCTCGCGTGTGGCTACACTGTTCAGACAAGACTCCAACACAAACTACACGGAAGCACCAAAACCTCTTGGTTGTATCTAGTGAAGCCCGTCTGTTAAACAGTGTTGGCCGCGGTCGGAGGATGCGGGGGAGACCGTAGCTTTGGTCTCCAGGACCGGAGTCTCTGCTGTACTCTGCTCCTCTGCCTGCCTTCACTCACACACCGTGCTCGTTCTCACTCTTTCGCTCCACCTCTCACGTGCATGCGTGCACACTACACACTGCAGAAGAGTTAGTTTAGCTCTGAGAATATCTAGTGAATGTTCAGTGGACGTTTGTGCAGAAATAACTGCTGCAGCTCCTCCAGACCAACAGAGGTTTCCCGTGTCTTGTGAAGTGACGGGGCTCCGCAGAGAGAAACGTTATCGTCTCCAACCAAAACTCCGGTGTCTCCCCTGTTCCCTCCGGCCGCGGTCGGGAGGCTGAGGCAGGAAAAGCCAACACTAGGATCAGCATTGATTCATGAAGACCTTCGTCTGGTCAGCTAACATTACTGCCAAGCAGCTGAAATATAGAGTGATATTGTGCTTTTAGCTGACGTGTGTCTCCTCACTGTTTTAAGTGATGCTCCTTCATGTCTATGTAGAGCGAGCACAAGCGCCAGCAACAGGACGCTGACTTTAGTTGACTTAACGGCCACAGGTGTCGCTGTTAACAAGACATTTCTGATTCTTACAAACAGTCCCTTTAATGTGAGGATTTTATGTTTTGTTTGAATGCCTTCAGATTTTACTCTGTTGGTTGCACCATCAGTGGAATCATCTTGCGCTCTCAGAACTTGCGACAGACATTTTTCACTATTTTTTAAATTCTATGAGTAAAAGATGAATAGATTATTTGAAAAATATTGATGAAATAATGTTTCATTAAATTATTGAAACCCCAAATCTCTGCTTTTATGTTACGAATCTATAGCACCGGCTTAGTAGACTGCTCTCTACAACAATCAAATAACTGGGTAGCAATATGAGTAACAATAGCTGTTTTGAGAGCTACAAATTATCTGCCATCTGGAGGGTTTGACAGGGTAAAATTATAGTTTTACAGTGTATATCTACCCTGTGAAATATTTGTCTGCAGTATTGATGCAGGAAGAGGAGACTACAATTGCTGCAGTTCTACTGTATCGGTACAGAGAGTAACACTTTAACCTCACGGTGGGTTGAAGAGATAAGAAAATCAAAATGCATTTCATTTTGTAGGAGCATCACTTTTATGGCCGTGAACAGTACTTCCTCTGTGCTAACAATCAGCTCTCAATATGTATACCATACAGTAGTTCCCCTTCCTCTGTCCTCTGTCAGACTCGCACTAGACTCACAACCAAGAAATGAACATGCAATGAACCATGTCGAGATCAAAGACTGGGTATAAGGATTAAAACGTATCTCTGTATGTAACTACAACGTTTTAAAAAAGTGTCACTGTCCATTTTCACAATATCCTTCACATTCTTGCATCTTTGCAACATAAGCAGCAGCAAAACAACACCACAGAAAACAACTGCAAAAACGTATTATAGACGTGAATAAAAAGTTCTCCGACATAGTCAGAGGTCAGTAAACTTCCCAACAGTGCAGTGCTGCAGGGCTGCTACATTGAATTGTATTGAATTATGCAGGTATTCATGATGTTTCCAGCCCCCCGTGTGGCTGTATGTGTGTGAGTTTGTGTGTCTGCATACTCATCGCAGCAGGTGGTGACATTTTAAACAGTAAACAAACTAGTTGGTTGATTTCTGTCCTTGACGGAGCTGCGGAGAGAATACCTCTTTGACATTTTGTGGTTTCCCACCATGGAAACTGATTTCACTGTTCCAGAGGCCCCTCGACACTCACACAGGTGTTGTGAGTTATTATGGACTAAATTTCTTCTCTGGTTCACATTGCTCGGCGCTAACGCCGGGAATTTGCCGAGGCCATTAAACCCCATGTAGTAATAAGAGTAATAAAGGTGCAAGTTGCCTTTACAGCTGGGACGAAATGGCCCAGCCACAGAGAAAGCAGCCTGTACACACACCCTCACAGCCGGCTCTCTGGAAGTTCAAACTGAATAAGTGTTTACTAAGTGGAGATTCAAGCCGGACTAAATGGAAATGGGTTGCACCAGTTCTTACATAGTATAGAGATCAGTTGTTACTAAATATCTCCACTACACCCGCTTCAAATGTTATCGATCTATGGTGTCTACTAGTAGGTTCAGAGGGCCATTATTATGTATTCACATGGTGGATCGCAGATACAACCTCTTTTGGCCGTGGTAGTTTCTCATCGGGTCCATCAGGGTGGAGAGACGGGTCAAACAAACACAGGACTTTAACTAAGGGGACCGCTGTTTGTGTCACCTGTGAAATCAAAAGTCTGTGTTGTCTTATTTTACTGTACTTTGTTTTACGTAACTTTAACATTACTTAACTAACGCCACATGTGAGTTACATAACAAACACATTTAAACCCAAACCACAATCTTTTCCTAAACATAACCAAGGAGTTTCGTTAAAGTTGTTTTGTTTAAATTCACAACGTTAGTTTCATTGTTACTGTCACAATGTGAAACCAGGCCAACTCATGAAATACCGTCGATTGGGCATCGGAAACCGACGCACTGAGGCACCCTTTAGAGACAGTACGTGACAAACTGGGCTTTGAACTAACTCCAATATAAACCCATCCGTGGCGTTATTCTACGGTCGGAGCAACTGACGTAGTATTAATAGAGTGAGAGTCCGCTAAAGGCGGGAGGGACAAACAAACACAAGACTTTCAACCAAGAGGCCGTTGTACGTTGACTTATTTGGTCACGTCAGTCATTACTCAGTTGACTCGTCGGTAGCGCCAGTCCCGCGAGTCGCTAATCAGTGAAGTTAACATCAACCACGACCATTTTCTAACCCTAACTAAGTGGTTTTTGTTGTCTAAACCTAACTTCCTGTGAAAACAGAAGTTTATTTTGAAAGGGCACTATGCATGTAACGAGCGTATATTGACACGCCGTCCCTGGTCCGTCTAAAAGTAAAGCAAGAACGCTACCCTGTCCGTCGGTCTCCGATGCCGAGGGGCACTGACGAAGCGGCAGTATTTGACGAGTTGGGAGTGAGAATGTGTTGGGTAGGTGCAGTTTGGCCCATCTGAAGCATTAGGATGGCTGTGATAACCACTGATAACGTCCATTCAATCGGCTGATAACCCACAGCTTACTGAATCAACCAACAAAACTAATGTTAGTTTGCTGATATCTGACCCGTTTAGAGTAAAAAGTAAAAGAGGTTGTATGGGATATGGTGTCTGTTTAATAAAATGGTGTTAAATAATGATGGAAACTGGGAATTACATATCACAAAATACGATTTTATACCAGAGATGTGAACTAAATAACATTAGTTAAGTTAGCATGATTCAAAACTGCATGAATGACTCTGAAATGCACATACTCCTCCGTGTGTGCAATAGAGATTAAATAAAATCATAACTACATTTACAAAAGATTGGCAGTTTTCTGTGGATTCAATCTGTCCAAATCTTTACTATAGATTAGTGTAAAGTTTTGGGGCCACAGCTGCATCTTTGCTCCGCTGGGAGGACGTCCAAAACGCTTCATTCATCTTGAGGTACAGTAGGGACTTCTGGAGGAGTTCAGTGTGATAAATGCTGGAGCTCTGCCATGCGAGTCCTTATAGGTAATTAAAAAAGCAATCTTAAAATCAATTGTAAAATCTACTTGGAACCAGTGTTACAAGCCTAAAACATGCTAAACAGGGAAGATGACCACCAGACCAGTACATAATGAGCTTCAGCCATCAAAAAGGGATGTGATGATGCACTTTCTCTGTACCTGAAATGATAAGATGGACCTTAGATTTTAGTTTTATACCACCATACTGCACTGGAAAAGTTTCTGATTTCAGCACGAGGCCTTTGTGGCAGATTTCTTTTGCACTTTGCTGAGCAGTGGAAACCATGTGTTGAGGATGAGATGGAGAGTATTTGTACATAATATTGGGAGGAAAGTGTTTTCTTTTCAATGACATTATACCGACATCAACTATCACAACTGCTGAGTCACCGTTATCGATCAAAACCCCGTCCAGGCTGATGGATTATGGTCATTTTGTGCGATGGGCCTGAACATTTCTTACTTACTTTCCCTCGAAATTAAATAATCTAAATTTCCGCACACACACATTTGGCTTCAGATACACACACACACATACATTCTGGCATCATCAGCATGCATGAGCTCGGGTCTTTATAGATCGGTTGATCTGCAAAACTGATGCAAGCGCACCCTCAGACGCCTACATGACTGTATTTGTAATTTGTCTTTTCACATTTGCAACACGCCACCTCTGTTTATCTTCACTTTCTTTCTCTCACACACAGACACACACACACTCGATGCAAACACCTGTTTCACCCGGAACATCTGCAGGGTTAAAGTGTTTACTCTCCCTTCCACGGAGCTGATGATGAATGTCTGATTCCATGGTTTTGAGTAGCAGAGGACATTGTGTAATACAAAACGCCGCGAGCAAAAATAACAGGACGTGACACCTCATAATCTCTGACTCTATTTCAGTGCAGTTCACTTTGACATGGTTCATTGGCATGAAAGTAAAGAATAATGCTGGCAAGATGTCAAGGTAAAAAGATATGAAAAATGTGCACACCATGTCCTCATTTCTCTTCTTGTTTTTGTGCATTTCTGTGTGTTTGTGTTTGTGTTACTATACGAAAGAAAAATCACTGACTGTGTGTTTCGCGGCTATCTGAATAAAGACTGGGAGAGAAACAGAGGGTGTATATGTGTGTGGAATTGAGACCATTTGTGTTGTGTGTGTGTGTTTATGACAGCAGGGGCAGAGAGCAGAAATCCCATTAACACTATGAGTTTGTTTGGGGGGAAATGAAATAGTTTTTAAAAAGCCTTGTTATCGAGTCGAGCTTGACAATTACCATCTTCCTCACGAAATTGCATCCCAACATCCTTCCACCCTGCTGCCCTCTCTCTCTCCCCTACTCCTTTCATACCTCTCTCTACCTCCTTCATTCGCTTCCAATTTACCTACGAGCATCATCTTCCTCATCTTCGTATAATTCCGTCTCTCCTCTCCTCTTCACTTAGACATTTTTCTCTCCCAGCATCGGCCTTAATTTAATTTTCTGCACCATTAATACTAAGCTAAGGCCTTATCGGCCTGATTTGCGGCCCGCTCTGATAGAAGAAGGCGAGTCTCATTTCGGGGGGCCTTTTTTCCTTAAATCAAAATGGTGGCCTCAGCCGGCTGATGGGAGGAGAAACTGATGGATGGTGGCAGAGACAGAAAAAAAAAAAATCGGCAAATATAAGCTTGGCCCAAAGGAGGAGACACACATATTCACACACACTCACTGATGCTGCCAAGCGAGGTTCTGGCTGAAGAGAGTGCTGGTAATTGACAGTGCAGGGTGCAGCATCCATCCGTCCATGAACTCCCAACTACAGCCGGTCTATAACAACCTCTCCCTGACCGAGATACCGTCTCGCTACCGCTGCTTTAACCCAGCTGGGATTAGATGATGGGAGAGACTCATGTATCAGTCATACCATATAAATTGGATTTTTACATGCTTTGGAATATAGCAGTGAAACTAAATCCAAAGTCCAATTTAAAAGATTGTGCCGATACCTAACTTAGTCTTATATTGTGCAAAATGAGTTTTGTTAGTAGAGGTTGGATTTGATGGGATTCATTTTACACAGCAAAACTGCAAAACTGTATGGTATATAGCCACGGTAGCAACGCCATGAAGCTATAGTGCAAATCAAAAAGCATGTTACACGCCAGAAAAATGTTGGTAGAAAAGAAAGAGAGACAACTTTGCGCTGACTCTACTTCTTATTTATTCCCTCCGTAAACATTGTAAACATGAGTTTATGGTCTCAATCACTAGTTTCAAGTCTTCTTCAATTGAGCATGATGTTCATTTAGTAAATTATGGTCCCATTTAGAGTCAAATAGACCATAGAGCAGGGGATGCTTTAGGGCGGGGCTACCTTGATTGACAGGTCGCTACGACGGCGTTGTTTGTGTTTTCGTCTTAGAACTTTAACCCTTTCACAGTGTGTTTTCATCTCATGAAAGTTTATTGTGACATTTTGGTTGCCTAAAAATGTCTTATTGAGCATTCGGTTGTAGTTAGCTCCACCCTTTTCATGTCACTTCTGGTTGCAAAACACCAAGATGGCGCCGGCCAAAGACTAAGATGGCATCAGCCAAAAAACAAGTTGGTGACGGCCAAAATTGAGGCTTCAAAACCATAGTCCACAAACCAATGGGTGACGTCACGATGACTACGTCCACTTCTTATTTACAGTCTATGGGGAGGAACTGGGGCCACGTTAGCTTAGCTTAGCATAAAGGCTGGAGACAGAGGGAAACAGCCTCGCTTTCACTGCTCACTTTGCTTTTTCCAAAGTCAAAAATTCCACCTACCTCTTCAGATCACTGAGACATTTGTTAATCCATACAAAAACAGTTATAAAAAAAGTACAATTTGTTGTTTTAGAGACATTGCCATCAGTCGCGTCATGCTGCCAGCAGATAATTCATTTAAATGTTGTTTTGTACACTCAGTTCTCACCATTGGCCACCTGCCGTGAATAATACAGGCTACACATCAAACATCCCTCTTGTATTGTTACTGTACACTTTTTCCTATTCGCATGGGCAGCAGCCTTAAGGGTGACAGTATTTGAACCCAGTGTGTTTGCTCTAATTGAGTGTAACACAGTGTGATGATGGACCAGGGTGGGATCTGTGGGCCGAGCCGGTGCTCTGCTGCTCTTTGATGCTGCATTGTCGATGTTGTGTTTTTTGATTGTCACAGCGGCTCTGAGTCCACGGTGGCGGCGGCGGCCTCTCTCGCTCTTTGTAGCATCATGTGTTTTACCTCAGAGGCATTTAGAGGTTCTGACAGAGAGGTTCTGGAATTGAGTTTACACTCGCACGTCATCAGCAATAAATGATGAGTCGAACCCTGAGACACAATTATACATGACTGAACAACAACGGCTGAATCATAAATTAACTCTCGGGTCTGAATGTAACACGGTCGGGGCTTTTCAAACAGCATTGTGGTCGACACCCACTGGGATTCTTTCATCATTGGCAGAGTGGGACGGTTGACAGCGCGAGGCTTATAGGAGGAGAGGACGCCAGAGAGAGAAAAGGTACTGCAGGGATTTGATCTCAGGCCAGCAGGCTACATGTGGCTCAGAGATAGCGGTCTAAACCTGCTGATGTCTCATTCCAGCACTGAGTAATTTCTCACCTACCATATGCCACTATGCAAAGTACTGAATGGGCTGCTCTGTAATTGGATAGAGGACAGACCGCAAACCTGCCGGCGTATTCTTGATGCGATGTTTAGAGCGAGTTGTAATTTCTACTGTTTGATTTCCCTCGTGTTTGTTACAGCCTTCCCCTTCCTGGAATCCATTAGGGTCTCTGCAATCACCAATCACATAGACACACAAACTGACATACACGCCTACTGTTTCCTCTACAGACTGCTCCTCTCGCGCTTCATCTTCCATTTACCCCGAGTCCTCACACCCCTCCCGCCTCCCTCCTTCCATCCTTCCCACTGCCCAGAAATAATTGACATGCTGCAGCCGACCTGCTTATTAAATAAACAACACATCGCTCAAAAAGGGGGCTCCCTCCGCCACTCGCGCTGGCTTTGGACACATGCGTTCTGACACCTTCAAGGTCCTATTAATCAGTCAGATGCAATTTGTTCAAAGAGTCTCTCAGTGGATGGTGTGTGAGCTCGAGACACCGAGATGTGCTGTCCCTGGTTAACAAGGTTCCTTTATAGTGTTCGCCGAGGTTCATTTACACGAGTTGTGTGATCTTCTTCCTTTTGTTCGTGGAGGAGTTTAACTGAGACATATGAGATGGGAGTTGTCCACCTGATAACCCAGAAGACAAGCTGTCCTTTACCACCTGTCTCTTTAATATCCAGTAGACGACAAATAGGTGCTGAGCTGAGTTTGACAGCTCACCAAGAGATCCAGATGTTGTTGTTCACCATACAGGGAGTGGTCGCTGAGCATGGGAGCTTTCTCATACCTGCACTCGAGTCCACAACTGGGACTTTCTTAGTTCAGCTGCAATCCTCTAGGCGGTGTTACACGTTGGTCGGGCACACACCGATAACATTATGTACCCGCCGCCCCCACCGTTGTTTTGCTTTTTTTTTTACAGAAATAAAACCCATTTAGTTTATTTTGGCGTATCAGCGCCGTGTTATCAATAGATAGTCGAACGACGGACGCTACAAACTGACAGTGAATGCGTCTGCTCCGTAGAGAGGCTTAGCTCAGATTAGCAGGTGTTATATTTCACACACACACACACACACACACAGGACGAGAGAGAGTTGATTTAAAGCCATGATTTCAGGAATGTGAGAGCACATTTATTGTGTATATGACACTCTAGAAAAATGACAATGCAATGGTAGTCTGGTCCTGGTCAAGGTCAACAAAAGTGAGCAGCTGGGAGATGTATAACTCCTCCAGCGACTGATTGGTCTCCCCCGGGGTTTCCTCCCAAATGATCATACCTCCAAAGGGAGGCGACCGCGACAAATCATTACTAGATGCCTCATCCACCTTACTAGCTCCTCTCGACATGAAGGAGCAGCAGCTCGATACAGGATTTCTGTCCAATCATGAATCACCTTTTCTACTAACAGTGTAACCAGCCATCCTGCAGAAATAACAGCTGCTAAAAGCATGCACTGATGCCTTTTTACCAACATCCCTCCTTGTGGATGAGTTTAGAATAAAACAGGTGGCTTCCGCTTAAATTCCACGACTCACTATTACAACCAGGGGCAGACTGGCCATAGGGTAATTCGGGAAGACTCCCGAATGGCCGATCCATTCCAGGATGTACCTGCCAGTGGTTGTAGAATTTTACATTTTCAATTTCTGATGTCAGTAGTTAGTGTATGGCCCTTGAAATGTGATTGGCTCAGTCATCTCAACACGTTCTCATCCTAACCTGTCACATACTGACCCTTTGCGTCACTTTATTTTCAGCATCAAAACCACTATACTTTCCCTTGCCGTCACTTTAGGATCAGGAAACAAAACCACTATAGTTAGGTTTAGCAAAGGAATACATGTTTGGGCTTAAAACTGCTATGTTTGTACAGTGGAAATGAAACTGAACGTTGTGAACACGGGACACGAACAAACAGCTGATTGTAACGTGATGCATGAAACACGAACAGCGGTCTCCTGGATGAAAGCCTTGTGTTTGTTGGACCCATCCACCTCCTCTCCCACCCTCCTGGTGTGTCTCTTTTGCTCTTTAAACTACGTCACCGCACTCGGATGGGGTTACATTATAGTTAAAGGAACTCCTGTTGTTTTATACCGGCACTAAAGAGCGCCTTGTGCGTCGGTACCAAACTCTGACGGCCGCGACGGTATTTAACGCCATGGGAATGAGAATGGGGCGCTGTTGCTGCTCATCAGTGGTAACCTAACTCCTTTCACACATAGTGACGTCATGCTCTACCCACATCGCCGCTCACTGCAATGCATATGATGCTCCTCCGCTTCCAGTGTTTGCACCTCCAACAACAATGGCACAACCCAAATGCCCCGTATGTGTGTGAAAGAATGAGCGCAGTGCAGAGCGGTCGTGATTGGCTAGCCAGTGGGAGACAAACACAGGGATCTTGACTAGTAGTTAATGGTCTGAATATCGTTTAGAGCTCCTCTAAACTAAAGCAACTAAAGCTGCAACCTTTCATTTGATATTTTTATTAAGTATAAATATGTATTTTAATTGGGGCTAAATGTGCAAAGGGAGATATGAAGTTTACAATCCATACTTCTCAGAATGATGAACAACACATAAAATGCTATCAGTATTTTGTTAGTTATATAAAGCCATATTGGGTTCCCCGTTCTGATTTTAAACAAACCAAAGTTTCATAGACTCTGCTCGTCTGCTGTGAAAGGTCATAAAGCTCCAGCTCCGTGGCGCCTAGCTGCCATTTCAGCTAATTAGCTGAACATAATTGTATTCGGCGAGTGTGTAAAATTCATATAGCTGTCAGATAACTGTCGGCACGCGTGGTGCTGAGGAGCGATGGAGCAGATGGAAGCACAGACAGAATGATGGAGAGGGGGAACGAGGTCGATAACAAAGGGGAGACGAGACGGACAAGGTGAAGGGGAAACGGAGGGGGGAGGAGGCGATGACAGAGACTGATTAGAGGATAGAAAGAGACAAATAGAGACGGAGAGAGAGAAAACCTTTTGTCCTGCTGTGGACGAGGGGGACGGCGACTCGGGAGATGATGGAGGAGAGGACATGAAAGAGTAGAGATAGGAGAAAGAGACTGACCCTCACATGACACCACACAAGAACTATATCTCACACAGATGGTTGCAGAAGACATTACTGTACTCCAAACACCATTCAAACATTCATAATGTTTATGTACGCTGCATGTTCTAATGTATGCACTTGTACACAAACCCTCATAATGACTATAATATCTCATATGCCGCTACTGCTGTATTAAATATGATTTTGCACTGAATTATTTAGAAACCATCTGGTTTGAATGTGGAGCTTAGCTTAGGCTATAGCTCAATTCATTCTTTTAAAAACTTATTTTCATTAAAAAAAGATCTTAATGTGTACTTTAGAGCTCTCGTGAGGCGGCTTATAACAATATTCACACACATACGTATAATAGGGTGAAAGATTAGTATTATATATTATAGTATTTAAGTCTGACAGCTTGTTGAAGGTGTAAATACATCAACACTAAAACATGGCTGTCTAAAGATCATCAAATACTTATTAATTTTCAAATACAGCTGCTTGGTTCTTTAACAGCTAGTCAGTATATCTGTTGAGATAACTTGCACTCTGTTTGAAACACCACCTGGTTTTCACACTAGCTCACATATCTAGCAGAAGCTAATTGACATCACGTCAGGGAGAGTGGAGCAGGTGGACCCGAATGCAGGAGATCACAACAGGATCAGACAACAGGAACTTGGAGAAAATTACTTTAATTTAATTTAAATCTCCAATGCGAGCAAGGCAGAACAGAAACTCTGATGGCAAAATCAAGGATCCAACAAAGACTAAACAGAAAACCAGGGCTACGTTCCAAATCGCATACTTTGTCTTTTTACTTCTAGTACGTACTGCAGCTGCCCTTACAAAGTACGTACTGTTTCATGCAGTACGCATACTACTTCCTCATAACATTGCATCTTGAACTTTGACCTTCTTGCTCATGCATCCCCTGCACAGAGGATTGTGGGTCAGAATAACCAGAAAAGCATGCTGGCTTGCATACTGCAAAATGTGACCGGGTGTAGTAGGACATCCTTGTATTTTTGGCATACTATAATTTGACATATTATGTATTGGGACATACTAAATCTTTTTCTGGCATACTAAATAGTAGAGTAGTATGGGTATTGGAACGCACAGTACGTACTAAAGGCACAATGTAATGCATACTGCATGCAACACTACACAGCTGCAGTATGTACTACAAGTACAAAGAAAAAGTATGCGATTTGGAACGCATCCCAGGACTTAAATACAAACTGATCTGATGAGAGGAGGTAGGGCAGTTGGAGAGATTATCGGAGAAGCTCAGGTGAGAGAAATGAGGTGATTAGGCCGAGGAATGGGCAGGGAGCTGATTGGCTGGGGAAAAACACTGGGAACAAGAAAGGAGCTGATTGGGTGGGAAGAACTAACGAGGCTGATTCAGAGCAGGTGTGTAGATGGGAAGAGGAGGGAAAGCCAGTACAGGAACACAGGAGGAAAAACAAAGTATAGAAAACACAGTAAACAACTCAGTCCAGTTTACAGACAGTCTGAAGGCATCTGGATACATCTGGATACACTGCCATACCATGACACATCAGCTGGTTTACTGAAATTATCTTATAAGCCTGTTATAACTATATAAGTAATTGTTCAATGTTTTTTTTCCTCACAAAGCACTAATTTATTGATGTGCCAGTTAAAAGATCGGAACACATCTTGGTTAAAACTTGTATAAAATGTTAAAGTCATCTGTTTTTTCAACAGTATTTCAATTACTGTATTTCATCACATGTATTCAAATGATGCTGACGACAGTAATATGTAACCATCCTAACAATTTGGACCTTTCCAAATTAAGCCCACTTTTGAATGAGGCATTCATGGGCCTTTCACACAAAAGGCGGTTAGCGCTGCGCTCACCGCTGGGTTCAGTGCACATCACAGTGCGCAACTTGCAGCTTGCGGAACGGAAAAGCCGTTGTTGTGCCGATTCAGAGCACAGTGTCATTGCCACGTTCTGTGTGAAAGGCCCATCAACCAGTGAAAACAGTTGTATATCATGTGGCTCTGGAACTCTGTCAACAGGTGATGTCACTGAATACGTTTACATGTACACGATATGCTCGGCGTTCAAGTGGTTAAGTCGTGAGAACACCGCTGTTAAGCGACGGCAATATTAACGTAACTGTCGGCGTCTAGAAGCCACAGAGGATAACTATTTAGCAAGCTAGCAAGTAGGTAACATAATGCAGGAAATGCAAAGGCATAATGACAGAGGAGAAAGATGAGGCCGTTGGGAATATCAACATTTTCCTCAGACATATTGTAAAATTACGAAGAAAAACAATATATGACTAAAATTACAATATATTAATTTATTATGCTCCGAAGAATTAACTTCCATGGCCTCCGCAATTTCTGACGTCAACAAACACATCACAACTTGGAGCTTTCAGAAACGTTCCACTTATGAGGTTGTGAATCACACAAGAGGGGGGCGTTCATATGGACTCTTCTCGTGAACACGGTAAACACCACCCCCCATTTGAAGGCACCAAAGTAGTGAAATATATTTAGTTGCATCATGGGAAGTGTAGGATTCACTGTGGCATGACTCTAGAGATGTCTAGAAATATCCAAAGTACTCGGTAGATCGACATTTTGTTTTCAAAATTTTGTACAGACATGTATGTCCCCCAGAGGATGAACCTTAACGTCTTTGGTGATCCTCTGACTTTTCTACTCGTGCCATGCACCATGCGCTTGACACTTTTGGTTTTGAGTGACATTTTCTAACTACTATTGGAGGACTACTATGAAATGTGCTGCAGGTATTCAAGGTCCCTAGAAGGTAAATTCTGATGAGTTTGGTTTTACTTTGCCCAATACTTCGGTTTATGACATTCCTATGAGCATCAGCTGGTCTTTGTGTTTAGTTCTAATTATCAAATGTTAGCATGCAAACCAGCTAAAGTTAGACGGTGAACATAACACACATTCTACCTGCATAACAGCAGCGTGTTAGCATTACCATTGTGACGTTAGCATTTAGCTCTATGCTCCGCTGCGCCTTAGTGAAGCCTGTTTGTCTCTTTTTGTCATTTAGTTGTGTTATTATTGAACAGTTACTCGGCCAGGTCTCCGGTGGACATCTACTATGGCGCCGGCTGTGGTTACTAACAGGAGATTTGTGACACAAGTTGCCTCTAAACCACTTAGTCAATGTTATTTCTGGTAAAGACTCTATGCCAATTATGTCATTAAAATGAGATATTAGTGTGATTGAATAAGGGATGAGGAGAGCGCCGATTGGTCGAAGGGGAGCGGGGAGACGGATCAGACCAACGAGGGAGGGGATGAAGAGGAACCAAGAGGAGAGATAAATCCTGTTAAGGTGGTATTAATGTTCTTAAGTATACTGATAGCTCATGTGCATGTGTGTGTGTGTATATATATGTGTGTGTGTGTGAGACAGTGCAGCAGCGCTATAGGCTCATTAGGCTACAGGGGAGAATAGCTAAAAGGATTAGACTGACATGGATTATCCACGCATGAAATACTGGAACCAAAGAGGTGGAGAGAGAGAGAGAGAGAGAGAGGGAGAGAGGGAGGGAGAGAGGGAGACGGGCTGAATACGTAAGTGAAGTTGAAAATATAAATATGTATGTCTAGGAATCTATGTGGTGAAGAGATGGAAAGAGGAAATGGCAGAAATATGAGGAAGAGAGCCGGGGAAGTGGAGAAGGAAAGAGAGAGAGAGACAGACGGAGAAGATGAGGTCTGAGATTTAAGATGGAGCTCGAGATTGAGAAATCCGCCGAGTGTAACGGAATGAGGAAGTAGAGATGGAGGGAGATAGAAAGGGAGAGCAGAGGATGACAGATTGGGATATAAACTCCAGAGAGAGGGAGATGAGGTGGGAGATGGAAGCAGAACAGCGTGGGTAAAAAACAAAAACTGAAATGAGAGAGAAGACAACAAGAGCTCTGAGAAGTGAAGAGGAAAGAAATGAGAGCTATGGAAGGTGGGATCGAGGAAGGAAATAATTGAATTGCAGATTAAAGACGGGAAACTTTTCCCTTCAGACAACGTATCCTCGATAACAGCGGCTCGTATGATATCTTACCAAAAGTTATTCCTCATCTTTTTTGTGCGTTCTTCTGCAAATGTCCAGCAATACGTGTACATTTCTGTACAGTCTTCACAGGAAACAACCTGGTTAGGTTTAGGAAAAGATCGGGGTTTGGGTTATAATAACTTTGGAAGTGGCGTTGGTCAAGTACGGAAGTTACGTGACGAAAAAATTAGTTGACTTCTGGTTTCACACGGGACACAAACGGCGGTCTCCTGGGTGAAAGTCTGATGGTTTTAGTCTCCTAGACGCGGACATTGTTGCTCTTTATACTTCCTGGTGTATGAGAACAGCCTGCTTCAGATGTGGTGTAACGACACTTTGTACAAACTAGTTTGTCAAGCTTACGCAAGCCGTAAAATGTTCTTCAACTTTTATTCAAACAAGTTATTCAATCAGGCAAGTTGATGAAGATTCTTTATTTAAATAGGTGGATAAAGCAGGTTTATTTGTCCTGTAAAACTGTGCTGTTGTCCACTAAGTTCTTCCACTGCCAAAATGAATGAGCACATTTTCTTTGTATCACTATGAAAATGTTTCTAGTTAAAATTCTAAAACATATTACTAAAAAAAACATAATTTACAAATGCAATCTGATCATAATCAACCTTCAAAATAAAATCTTCACAACCATGTGCAGATACGGAACAGAAGGCAGATTGTGTTTTTTGGTGAATGTGTCACAATATGTCACTTGTCAGTTTACATGCACATTAGCACATGGCACTTACATGTACCATAAGAATCCTGGTTATTCATATTCTTGTTTACGTGATTACAACAGGCCAAAGGCCTTGGAAGGAGGTTATGTTTTCACCAGCGTTGGTTTGTCTGTCTGTCTGTTAGCAGGATTACTCCAAAAGTTTGTAATGGATTTGAATCACATTTTTTGGAGGGGTAGGGTGTGGCACAATGAACAATCCATTCGATTTTGGTGGCGTATCGGATGGTGAACTGGATTCAGGAATTTTTTAAATGATTCCGATCAGCCTGAGCATTAAGACCTCAGAGTATAACACATGCACAGTGTAACTGATGACGCGTTGATGACGCATGACCACGCCTTCTTCTGAGAGCAGAGAGATACGTGTGTGGATGTGTGAATCCGAGGTGCGGGAGCTGCTGTCCGTCCGCGGTGAGAAAGGACAAAGTGGTAGATGACGGGATGAGAGACAACGTAGTGTTATGTTATACAGACATAATAAGGCTGCTGAATGAGAGAGGCATCCGCCGATACGTTACACGGAAACACACCGTGTTAATAACAAGCCGACCACCTCACGCCCTCCCTCGTTGGTCTAATCCGACTACCGCCAGCTGTTTTTAAAGTCAGGCACCTTGGCGGAGGTCTGCGCTCTCCGAGTGCCATTCTAGTTTCAGTGTGTCGATCATCATTAAAACATTTATAATACACAACATTTGAACTAAATTACTACTTGATACCTTCAGTTTCATGCACACATAGCAGAGACTACCTGGATACAGTGTTTACATGCCACAGTGGTTTCTAATGGAGTGCTCCAGCTGGCATGTCCAGGTTTCTGAAACCACAATGTGGTGTTTACAGGTCCAACACATAACCAGGATACTCTAAATTCCTCATTGTGCGCATGTGCTGTAAATACACTCACTGATGTGTCTAAAGGCTTTGACCCTCTGTATGGAGAGTGTAAAGATGTGTTTATTTTGGCACAGTCACTGGAGTTAAAACCAAAGATCATCAGCTTGTGACTACAGTAAATGTTGGTCACGTTCGAAATCCTTCCCAGTTCATCCACAACTTCCTCTTGACGTCAAATATGTGTCCTCTATCCAGTAAATGTCCTACGCATGTCCATGATGCAGCTTATTTGTTACCCAGGATTGTTACTTTGAGACACTAAATGTGTGTTTCAGTTGAGGAGAATTCATTAGACTCTGGGGTTTTTATTTGGAAAATGAAAATGAAAATTGTATAAAAACAACCCCTTGCTTTTATATCCACCACAGTCCCATTACAGACGGTGGCAGTTTAATCAGGAGAGATCTACACATACAGTTTACTGATTAAGTTTAGATATAGCATATACTCAATCTGTGGCTAATGCCCAGTTGTGTGAACAACTACACAATTGTATTCTAAAGACTCCCGGCATTGGCACATCAACACGCCGAGTTAAAGCAGAGCTACTGTATAATGTTGCTCGTTGATAGAATAATCAGTGTTTTGGAGCTGGAGGACTCGGAGATGAAGCAGCGGCTGATTGCAGTAAATCAAGAGCTCACTGATTGGCTCCTACGGCGCTAAGAGGGAAGGAGTGGAAAGGTTTCATTTAAACTGGTCGTCTTCTCGGATCATGTCCGGCTCTCAGATCATTACCAGAAAATTGCCAAAACACAGTCCGTGATGATGATGGGGAAGTTATCTTCGCTGTGTGACATGGCTGTTTTCCATCAAATTTCTCTTTTGTGTTTTTGATTTAAAAATCAGGTAATGAAAACACATTTATTTTAATGAGGTTTAGGGCAATATGATCTCCTCCTATCAGTAAACATTTTATCTGAACTATGGTTTATGAGTCACAAATGTTATTATCTAAATCCATTTAAAACCCTGTGGCATAAAAGCATAGGAAATATGGTGGGGACATCCACGGCCCAAATATTTCATTTGACTTCATTATAACAATATGAAAATATACAATACAACATGAAGTGAAATGAAAATTGTCCCAAACATTGAACATATTATCATACAACGGTTTGTATGATATCTTACGAAAAAGTGAATCCTCCTTTTTTTGTTTTTTTTTCCTACGAATGTCCAGCAACACGTGTCAATTTCCACTCGTTACATGCATACAGTCTTTTCACAATAAACTTCCGTCTTCACAGGAAACAACTTGGTCAGGCAAGAAAACTACTTAGTTAGGTTTCAGAAAAGATTGTGGTTTGGCTTAAAATAACATCAACAACAACAAAAACATAATCCAGATGTGGCGTCACTTAAGTACGTAAGTTACGTGACAAATAAATCAACGTTGACTTCTGGTCTCACACGGGACAAGAACAGCGGTCTGCTGGGTTAAAGTCTAGACCCAACCATCCAACCTGACCTCCTCCCTACGCGGTGTTTGCCGCTCTTTATACTTCCTTGTTTATGATTAGTGCATTACTTTTCGTAGGTTTAGCTACGAACAGTGTTTGAGACCAGCCTGAAACATTATATCCAAAGAAATCATTCTAAACAACATTAAGTTCCATTACTGACTAAACATATTTAGGCAACATTCAACATGCTTGTCTATACATATTAATAATGAATTATGCTCAAATGTTTCACTAATCTTGTACGGATGATGACGTAATGTTGTTCTTCTTGTACGCCACATGAGAACAAGTGTTGGTTTAGGTGGCGTATGACTCCGTCCTCCATGTTCATGATTAGGAGGCTAAAAAGAGGACGTCACAGCTTCATAGTGCGTCACATCATTCTGGTGAAATCTGGTCTGCACTCGCCGCGAGGCTCACTAGCTGGTGCATGATTATAGAAGACGAGGATGATTGATTCGTTTCACTGAGGCGTCCGCAGGAAGAGTGTCTAGTCGCTGATATTTATCGGCCACCATCCATTCAAGCGTACCCAAAAAGTTCTGTATGGCCAAGCGCACCCAAAGAGCACCTGGGAAGACACCATCCCTTTATTTCTAGCGCTGTCTGCTGTAACCCTCCAACATGTGCGCATGTGTCACACCCCATAAGCTCCTATGGGGTCAAAGACCGTGTCCCAGCCTTCATCTAATAGTTCCTGTTGGGTAATAGGGTTGAACTATCTGCCTTCCTCACTTCTTTAATTGTTGAGTTGCTAACCCTTGCTCTGAGTTCTGACCTCTTCTTCCTACATAGACGCCAACAGTAGCCCTTTCAACAAAACAGCTGCTTTCCGTCTGTCTCACTGCAGGCATTTGTCCGACCCCTTTGACTTTACTGTACAAAACATGAAACTGAAAAGAGGGGAGATTGGAGCCAGCGAGCCTCTGGTGACGTGTCCCTCCAACACCCCAACCCTCCAACCCCCCAACGCCTGCCCCTGGCCTCGGTTTCTGCAGCGGTCGTGTGGCGCCGCTGCCCTCTGGGACTATAGAAAGCAGAAGTGTGGGAATAAACTGTGTCACATCACGAAGCGAGTCGCCGCAGCTGTGGCTGAGATAAAAGGGGGGAGGGAAAAAGAGAGGAGACTGAGGAAAGGGAGGAGAGAGAAAAAGTAAGAGATGGATGAAGGTTGGAAAGGGCTAAAGACAGAGAGGCGTACTGTCATAGAAAGAAGATGAGGGAGAAGAAGGCGGGTGGGGGAATGGTGGTTTCAGTGGCCGGATGGTGAATGACATCGGAGGACGTTAGGTGAGGAAACGCACACAGAAAATGAGCAATGACACGATCAAATATTTGGAGAGAACAGCCTGGGTTTGCCTGACGCTGTGTCTGTCAGAGCGTCATCGAGAGAGAGAGAGAGAGATGGAGGGGGGTCAGAGGGAGAGCATTTGCAGAAGCAGTGTGTGAAACAGTGACATGCAAATATGTCACGGTAGATGTGATTTTACATAGCTGCATGTGTGCAGTTAGCTGTGTGTGTGTGTCTGTGTGTGTGTGGACATTATCATGTTTGCAGAGAGTGGCAGCTAATCTGTTTATGCAGTCAGAGCTCATCCGGCTCCAAAACCCACAAATAAATATTTAAGTCTGTCTGGCTGCTGCTTTTCATGAGTTGTAAAAAGAAAAACACGAAGCAGCACTTTTTAAAAATGAGTTTGTTCTCACTCAAACTCCACACAGCAGATGTGATGCGTGTCCTTTTCTTATTGGAGTGTCTTCAGCTCTGACGGTCTGTATTTGTCTTTGGCACTGAATGCAGTTGTGTGTTTGCGTGCGCTTCTTTGTGCGTGTTGCAGGTTGTGTTTTTCGGTGTGTGTTTCTGATTGTATGTATGTGTGAGTATAGACTTGGTAGTGTCAATATGTGTGTTTGTGTGTGGGTGTTTGCTGTACTTCTATCTTTGTGAGGACCAAGTTACATACCTGGAAAGCTGGGGACATTTTTTACAATCCTTGAAGTAGGAGAGATACGAGCAAATATGATTAAAAAAAGTTATTTTTATAAAACGCTGTCGCTATATCGTGACAGTAGTGCATGAAACAGGTAACCTGAAAAAAATCATGTACCTCTGTGTCCTCCGGTGTCCTCCGGTGTCCTCCGGTGCTCCTAATGGCATCTGCAAGATTTCACAGACCGGAGGAAAACAAGCAGTCAGAGCTGATCTGAGGTCTGCTGTCTATGAGAGCCGACTGTCAATCACTCGCGAACTCCGACCAAACGGTCAAACTAGGCAGCGCTGATCAAATATGAATCAATATTCTGTTACGTTAATGCCTATTACTCTCCTCAGATGTTTTCAGAATCATCTTGTAGTGCACGGTTTATATGCATTTGTATGTAATCCACGTAATTGTGAACCGGAAAGCATAGAGAGCAGCGAACGCTGCGTAGGGAGGAGGTCAGAAGTCAAGTTATTTGTCATGTAACTTCCGTACATAAGTTACGCCACTTCCGGAGTTATTTTAACCCAAACTGCGATATTTTTCTGAAACTAACCAAGTAGTTTTATCTTGAAAAGACTGGAGCGCAAATTGACACCTGCGTCACGCGTTGCTGAGCATCACAAAAAAAAGAAAATGAAATTCATCAAATATATTTAAATGTCCTGACGATTTGATGAATTGCCGTGAGACTTATCTGGAGGTTCCTGCAGTTTGAGTTCATGAGTTCACAGTAAAGCTCACGAGTTGTTTAAAAAAAAGTTACCGAGAAGAATTCCTGGGCCACATCTGTATCACACATCTGTATGTTTCTTTGTATGAGGTTTATCTCAGTGTGCATTCACACATATATCGTTTCATACACTGCAGCGAGATCATCGGATGCTGCCCGTCTTGCACATTTTCCATTAACACTGCATTCATCCTCTGGCTCTCCTCACTTCCAGTCTCTCCCCCCCCCCTTCTGTCTTTTATAAGGACAATGTGTACCTGCTAGTTTCTGAGATAATGTGTTTAGATCTTATCAAGCTTTCAGGGAAATTGTTTTTATCACACTGATAACATGCAATTCCTTAAACTAAATTCAGAATACCTTTTTGTGGAGTGGTTTGTTTCATTGTTTCTAAAATTGCATCATTTCTCATCGTCATAAATAAGTCAGACTAGAATTAACAGACATCTGCTGCAATTAGCAGAACTAACTGTTTCCAGCAATAGCAGTTTCTCTGACATTCATTGAGAGCAAATGTTCATAAATAGCTATAGGAGTTGTGTATAAAAGGCATTTATTGTATTACAAATATAATATATTAGAAATAAAGTCTGGATGATTGATTTATCTTTCCCTCAAGCTATCTAAATAGTGTCTGTGTAACATTATACCAAGAAACAAAAGCCTGTTGGCCAACCTTTTAACAGCAGAGCAGTGCAGAAATGCAATCAGAGAAACTCGCTGCTGCAGGAGGGAGTCACCCGTCAGCTAAGCTGCCGGCGGCGTGAACGCAGGGCGAGAAGAAGTGTTCACTGCCAAGCGGGAGAAGGAGCCGTATGCATGGCAATGTGTGTGTTTTGGCGAGGAAAGGAGCGGTCGGATTTCGAGAAGGGTAAAGCGGGGCTGCATTTTAACTCCGCGCTGAGCTTAAATGTATTCCAGCTCTATCAGATGTAGACACGCAAGATGCATGGGAGTGTCAGGTGGAAAGGAGACCCACAATGAATTCCGATCCACATTCAAATAAATGTGTTGTTTTCTTTCTTTTGCCTCTGTGTGTTTGGATTCAAACCCCGGCAGCAGGCTGAGGTGTGTGTATAGCAAGTTCCTGTTTCCCCGATACCGTTTATACACAATGGTAAAAGTTGTTTATACATATATGGCATACTGTATGAGTAAACATGTACATACTGCACAGTCTGAGCCATAATGTGAGTGTCCCAGGGTCTTCTCTCGGCTCCCGTGGGTGCTCTCTGAAGTTAATTGGCCCAGTCAGAAACATCGAATTCGCCCATCCTCACACTGATAGGTCACTTTCTCAATTTCCTTCCTAATTGGTGAGGTCAGGACAACATGATGTGGAAGTGATTCCACGTCAGCTCCGGAGGGGGCTTCACAGGGATCAAAGAATCCCCTCTGGGTGCTATCGGCTTTTCATCTCTCAGGGTTATGTGTCAGTATGTGTGTGTAGGTGTGTGCATGTGTGTGTGTGGGGGGGGGTTATGTGACTGTGTCACCAGGGGGTGATCCAGATGTTTTGGCTTCACTTTTGGGGAGCTGTCATGTCATCTATGATAGAGTCTGGTGGCTTTGAAGAGAGCATAGATGGATATAACGGCTTCTGTTCCCCGTCAAGGTAAAGCGGTGAAAACATTCTGAATATAGCGTACACTTAAATTGATATTGATCTTTTTAGGTGTCTAAAATACGTTACGCTGCTGTCTCCGTCCACAGCAGTACATTACTTTTCTCCCATGCTGGTTCTCCTGTCTCTTTCTCCAAACTGAGGGCGTACTGACCTTCTACTCTAAGTCATACACTGACTATGGATAATTGTCTCATACAACCCCACTTTAAAACATCCAAACTATCCCATTAAGTGGATGAAGCTTGATGCAGCCCAGTGATAGATCTTTGTGAAACTACACTCCAACCACAGGCATCAAATGATCAGAATTTGCCATCACGGTGTCTCTGCTAAATGGAGACAGACATCGACGCCAGGATGCATCTGGGCGAACAGTCTGTTCAGACAGTTTTCTGACGCCGGCAGTGAGTTATAAACTGTCTGTTCCAAAATCAAAACACCCCTCAGCTGTTCACAGGATCCCATTTAGTTTGAAATGCCTCTAAATACCCTTCAGACAGCCATCCTCATCAATCTGATGCCATAATCCATCATTATGAATGCAGAGTGGGAGGCTTTGGTTCATGGAAACAGCTCCTTTTGTTTCCTGATGAAAAATAACTCGATGGCTGTGACTTTTCCTACAGCGGATGAGTGATGGTTTGGAGTTGAGAACAAAGCAGCAGGAATGGGTATTACTCACATTTCAACTGGTAGGCTTGAGACTTTCACAAATAACGTAGAGCCTGCTGGGAGAGCGGCCTCCTCACTTCTTCATGGGTTCATGTTGTACATGTTTTAGATGGTGCGTCTGTGGGATACATCTCTTTACTTTTTAATGTAACAGACCCACTCTATTCCCTGCCGTGCTGAGCTTACTGTGTTTTTAGTGCTGAGTTTACTGATATTAATTTATATTTTAACAGTATTTCTTACAGCTACACATAAAGAGAGAGAGAGAGTTTTACTGTGTAATACACTAGGCTGAAAATATAGTGTGAAACACACACATTCCTCGGGGTGCAACCTTTTAAATCGGGTCTAAAAGCTTGTACAGAAAAGCTTTTGCTTGTTGTCTGAGTGTTTAATAAGATGTTGTACTCATTATTAATTACTGAATCCTTGATAACACTTCAGGCATTTAGCAGATTCCCTGCAACAGCTGAATAAAATCCATTTTCTAAATAGATGAACTAACCGGATCAGTTTCCTCACAGTGTTGTACTGAAAGACTTTCATAATGAAGTACGAGTTTACAAAAAAAGTTTTGCGGAGCATTAGAGGGCATTCTTTTCCCACCTCTGCACATTTAAATGTGTGGAGGGGTAAGATTTGGAAAAGATGATGTAATTCAGTGGGAGGAAGTCAGATAATTCTTCAAGTAAAAATTGCACTATTGTGGATGCTTCCTCCTATTCCTCTGGTTTGGTATCTCACACTGTTAGCACATTTTTAAAAGATACAGGACACCTCCTGGTATTGTTATAGTTTCACCAAAAGTCCTAAATCTCCTCCCAACTCACTGATGATGTTTTGAAACCTGGCTTATTTTAAGTCAGCGTTTAAGTTACATTACGTAACATTACATTACATTACTTACGCCGCGTATGTAACAGTAGCCCACTTAACTAAAAAAAAAAAAAACTTCATCCAAACCACAATCATTTCCTAAACCTATAACCAAGTTGTTTGCTGTGAACAGGGAAGTTTATTTTGAAAAGACGTGCATGTAAGAGCTGAAATCATGGATGTATTCAGAGAACTGGATACAGCCTTTGAGGCGGGGCCCCGTTCATTCCTATGAGAGTTGCTCAGTGTTGCATGAAGCCACAATGGCTCAACTGCTGAGTGATAAAGTAGCCGGATCATCCGGCGATCTTCTGCATCCATTGGGCCAATGGATGCTTCCCAGCCTTCGCTCCAGCCTCGGTCTGGGTCTCATTCACATGAACGAAGGAAGGAATATAACTCTGGATTCAGCTTATTAGTGCATTTTACAAATTTTAAGACCTAAATGATTTAAATAAGAGCTATCAGAGTGTTCATACTGGGAAGTTGATTCACCTAAAAAGAAATGATCCGCTGAGTTACAGACGTCTCTTTCCCAATGTGAGTCTATGGGAAAACGTCTTTTTGGGCCCAATGGCATCACGTGACGGACACGGAAGTTGTAGTATCGCCGTTTGGCCACTACGGAAATTTGCTTCAAAGCCCAGTGCTCTTCCTGGAGGCTTGGGTACGGTGGAAATTAACGTGTAAAACTAACGCATGCAAAACTGACGCTAGAGGGGTACATAGAGTGTCATAGTTTGACGAGTTGGGAGTGAGAACGTGTTACTCATTGTGTGCACGTACAAACAGGGCAACTACACTTAGACCTTATAATTCTTATTGGTACATTTGTTTGGTGACATCATGTCATTCCCGGCTGCACACGCCTCCCACCTGAATAGAGGTCTAATCAGCCAAGGTCATTGAAAACATGTGTGTGTAAAAGACCTTTAAATCTAAATAGGAAATGATTGGTGAATATGTATTCTCTTTAAAGTCACACCTTCATTATTTACACAGAGGAAACGTGAACCTTTCCATCCTCCATCACAGCTGCTGGAATGGGAGTACATGTAAGAGCATAAATAAGAGAAAGAAACCGAATAACTGTAACAAACATTAACAATACCTCGAGTGGGAAAGGTCAAGAGACGGCATCACATTTCTGAATCCTTTCTCCTCCAACCTTCTTTCATCAACTTCCAATGAGCTCTCCTTCATTTTGAGGATGAATACCTGCAGCACAATCATCACAGCGTAGCAGTCAATAGCTCAACTATTTAGTTCATTAAATAGCTTGTAATTCTAAACCACTTTCACAACAAATATTACTCTCATATCTTTTACTATAGCATTCATAAGCCCACGGAGGATATCGGCTTCTCGCTGTAAGCCACTCGGTAGTTTCAGGTGTTGTTGCTGCAGTCTCAACGGGGAGAAGAAAACAATCTGGAGACATGGCGGCTGGGAAATCCCATGGCGAGAACAGCCTCCAGCAGCAAGTTAACTTTTCAGCAGTAAATGCATCCTTATTTGATGTAGTTCTAGGCCACATAAGCGTAATGTGTTGGGCATGTTTAAGGGATTAAGTTTTGTTTTCTTTTGCACACAAGTGATAAACTGAAAATGAGACAAAGGAACTGTGTGGGTGAGAGAATGGAAACCCAACGGGCTTGGAAAAATATTTACCCTCAAATATAAAAGGGGAAAAGATTAAAAAACAAACAAATAAACTAGGAACAGAAAACAGAGGATATATAATAACACTGAACAAGATATGAAAAACATATATTACAAAAACTAAATGAGGCATTACAGCAATTGTCCGATATACGTACACATATGCACATTGAGCTGGCTTCATCTCAAGAGTGTTAATAGATTCTCATGGTGGCATTATAACTCGTATCAGTATTCAAACACACACACACGATTATAATTATCTAATCAAGTGTCCTCTCGTCTGGCTAGCATCCTTAACGAGCCCTCTCTATCGCTAATCAGCTAATTACGACACCATTATAATCAGACCAACTCTGGCTTACTGCAGATGAGATGCTAGATTAGCACGGTAAACAAATATATGCCGGATATGAGAAGAGGGGAGGTTGCAGGAAGACATCAACGAGTTCAAGGAAGAGAGGAAGATGATGAGGAGGTGGGAGGAAAGTTGGCTGTGCAGGTCGTTTTGTGAACTGATTAAGGCAGATGTGAGTGGTGGAGAAAGTCTGATCGGAGCAAAGACAAACGCTAACGCCACCTCTGCACAGTGCAGGACTTCCTGTTTTCATGAAAGCTCAAAAGCAAACTGGCTGCTGCTAAAGTTTTTTGCACAGTGGAACTTCACACATTCAAATGAAACTCGTGAGCTCGTGTTTATAACACGGGAAGTCGTGTACACGAGGTCTGTGAGAGTCGGCTGTCAATCACTCACGAACTCCGACCAAACGGTCAAACTAGGCCGCGCTGATGAAATATGAATCAATATTATGTTATGTTAATGCCTATTTCTCTCTTCAGATGTTTTCATAAACATCTTGTGCTGTTAAATGAGAAAGTTTGTGACCATTGAACACTTTATTTGACTTTTAATGGCCTGGCTTGTAGCAGATCTATGTTTCCTCCAATCTACATTGAGATATATGAGTGTGGTTACATAGAGAAACAGCTCTGGTCACTACCCACTGTAGGTGAATATCTCAGATGGGACCATAAAAGCTCCCATCCGTCCTCATTCACATGCAAACACAGCTCTTTCTTGCCCGTATTTATTTTCAGCACCATTAACCTTTCCTTTCTCTCACTATGAGGCTACCTAGCTAATGCTAATCTGCTTACGTCTTTGAGTTGCGCAGCAACAAGACTCATCCAACACTCCTCCTTGCTCCCTTCGACCTCTTGTTCTCTCTGTTACTAATGATGCACACAGGCTCGTACTGCGGGGGGAAAAAAACAGACTTCTTCACACACAAATATACATATCTTGTTTGGACACTCAGGTCATGTCTGGCTGACAAAACTCAATAATGCAGGCACCTCTTCACGCCTCACGCTACACCTTCCTCACCAATCATCATCTCTTCGATCCTCCTCCTTTTGTTTATCCCTTCAGCTTTTCATGTCCTTCGCTCCCCACCGCCCTCCTCCCCTCTGTGTCACACCACTTCTCCATTATTGCTTTGTTTTCCACCCCCCTGTTCTCACATTTTCCATCTCTGGCAGGCGCTATCAATTTTTAATATGGCTGCCAGCGTTGGATGTGTCACCCGCCTGGCAGTAGCCTTGGTGTTTGGCCCTGCCATGAAAGCCTGTTGTTTTTTTTTTTTTACAGATGTTAAAGGCTTTGGTTTTGTCTGATTTGCTTCATGCAGCTTAGACCTCACTCTGAGCTGCTGTAGGGCCCCAAAGCTATACATCGAAGGAAGTCGTGACACCGAGGAAAGTAGTTTTACGGCTCTGCTGATTCTCTGAGATATTTTTGACTTCGCTCTGAGAATGAAACTTGTTGCTAAGCATTAAAAGTCCCCCGTCTGGTGCTTAATCCATCGTCTTGTGACTAAATGTTAGGGAATGTTATATCAAATGAAATAGGACTGTGGGGACATTGGAGTGATTTTTTTGGGTAATATTGGACATCTGTTTTAGATGCATTAAGCTGTTTGAGAAAAGAGGTTTATTCAGAAGTTTATTCAAGTTAAAGTATGGAAGAAAAAGTACTCAAAGTACCAAAAGTGCTCTTTATGAAAAATGGCCCCTTTCAAAGTGAATCATTGATGCATTACCCGGATCATTTCAACGCTGTGTGATCCAGGTAGTGCTAAGTCAAAGTACTTTAGATACTGAAAGCAATGCACCATGTTTTGTAAAATCTTCGAAATAACAACAGATATTAAATAAATCTAGTGGAAGACAAAGTGAAATATCTATCTAAAAAATGCAGAGTACATATACAAATTTCTATAAAAAGAAACTAAAAGTACTTCAAAATTGTACTTAAAACTGCTACCCCCTACTGAAGAAATAGTACCAATCCAATCCAAATCCATTCACCAGTCTGTCTGTAGTGTATCGGTACCACTGAAGGTCAGTAAGAAAAATATGTTTAGATTTTTTAACTAACAAGATATCTTTTCATATCCTTACTTGTTTAGTTCTAACCCCGGTGGCTCTTAAGGTCCTGAGTTTATACAGTATGAGAGTAAACAGGAGTAGAAAATGGAACTGAAGACAAATACTGTTTTGATCGGGGCCTCCACGAAACATTATTGGTGTTCTGTTGAACTCTTGTCTGTTGCGCTGACCTCTCTCTCCCCTCCTATTGGGTGATTCAATGAAATGTTTACAGCCCTGTGTAACCCCAGTGTATAAAGATACTGCCACAAGCCCATCCGTCTATGAGACACATGCACCTCCTGTGTGTGTGTGACGCTTTTACTTCCCTTAGAGTCAGCAATAAAGACGGGGTCAGTGGCTGCTGGTTGGGTTATTGAGTATTGGGATAGCTGACTGAGGACAGGGGCAGGTGGTTCATGAATCAAAACACTCAGATTATTAAAACAAATTCAGCACAACTTGAGACCAATATTAGAAATCCAAACATGTGCACTCTATAATGTGTGCAGTCGTCACGTATTGAGTTTTTCATCAAGGACCCTACCAGCACTGGCAGGAAGCAGTCATTGATTAATTGTGGATTATTACTATTATTTACAAATGAGCACACGTTTCTTAACCTTTCTCTGTCTAAAATGAATATGAATGACATTTATAATGAAATTAAATGGCCATTATGAAAGGAAACTCAATGTAGAAAGAAAGGGCTGGCAGTAGCAGAAACACAGCTGGTGTGAACACCCGACGCGTGAATCACACAGCCGTAACGCGCTGTTCATGCGGGCGGTCTGGCCGGGCCGTAACTCTTGGTCTACACAAAGATACAAGTCCAAAAACACTGACTTATGAGATGCCATAGCAGTATATAATGCAGCAGAATATCACCCTGCCCGGCAGTGGACACGCTGTAAACAACAGCATTGTGACAGTAACACCGGCCATCTCAGTTCATTTCAGGGCAGTTCACTTCCGTTGTTATCAACTTCATATCTTATCAACAGCAAGTCAAACACACCCTGTTTCATTCAGAGACATTTATACAAGCGATGGACCTCTGACACTGATAACTAGCCGACAACGAGGTTTAATTACCCTCTGAAATCATCTCACTATAATGAGGACAATTTGAGATTTCTTTCTTTCAGTCACTACAGTCATAGTAGTACAGTAATGGAGGAATTATATCAGGTTACATGGCAACATGTGTTTGAACATGACTGTTTGTTGGAAATGGCAGAAATCCAATTTGTTTTTGCAAACACGCTGATGTAGAAAAATATTCTACAAAAACAACCAACCTCACATAATTATACATGTTTATAGATAAGCGAATGGAACATAATTAATAGAAAAAAAGACTTTTACACTCTTTGTAATCAAATAAAGAGGATAATTTGTGTTTACATAATTTACACATGAACATGTCGCAATAAAAATCTAAATCTAAACCAGCTGTGTGAATATTTAGAAAAATATATCTACTTTAATATGCACATATAAGCTCTGTATTTGTGTTGTAATGAAGAGTTGACTTGAAGATATAAAAAGGACATTTCAATGTAATAACATATTTGAGTGTAGAGAGCATTGTAAACTACACCATGACAAATAAACTGTAACCAAATTAACACCTTATTGATAAAGCATATTTGAATTTAATTGCAAAACAGTCATCTGCAGAGGAAGACATTCTGTATTGATGTAATTTTTACACCACAAAATGTAATTCATATGATTGAATTAATATGTATTTGTATTATTGTGAGCTGCTGTGAAGCACCTCGCCTGACCCCGGAGCCTGTTTTGAAACAGTGGGAAGCTCCAGTATAAAACAGTGCCAGCGTTGGCCATATTGCCCATCGGTCTAGTCGGTCACAGTGTGTTGACTCATTGGCTGCGGCCTCCTGCCATGTTTGTCATGCCAGGACCGAGAGGACAAACAGTCTGTTGTTGGCTGATTGTCGCTGTCGCTGGCTGGGTTCTCGCCGGTTTAACCGAAGGTCAGTGGACTGTCACGGGGTGAAGAGGAGTACACAGATGAGGTAATCTGATGGTGATGAATCATATTTGGGCAGCGATAAATGCCAGTGTCATCACTGGTGTGTTTGTGTTGACACGGCGGCTGTAATCCTCCCGTGTCGTTGTACCGTAAAAAACTGCATTCTGACACATTCACATGTCAACTCCCCCTCCCTCTGTGGTGCTCTCTTGCTCAGTAATAAGTTCCTATCGCTCTATGGATCGCTCTTGCACGCACTCAGTCCTAAAAAACACGCCTCAGGTACGTATTGAACGTTGACGCTTCAGGCTACACAAACTTAAGCAGAGGACGGCAGCAGTAGATGAAGCTTAGATTCACAGCAGTTACAAAGCATTCCAATGGAGACCTACACGTCTAATTGTACAAAACACCATAAAGACTTCTTAAATGGCCCCTCCAGCACCATCCTCTTTTAGATTTTAATGCTCAATAGATGGATTATTTGTGGACTATACTCCTTTAACACAGCTGGATGCTGTGCTCAAAGACTACGCCCGTTCATTCCAAATATTAAACCCTCAGAGTTTGCGCAGTTAGTATACATGAATTTAAAAGACTTAAAGCCCCCCTGCAGCAAGTTTTACATCCTGTTTTCAATTAAATTAAATTAAATTAAATTAAATTTATTTTTGTATAGCGTCAAATCACAACAGAAGTTATCTCAAGACGCTTTATATATAGAGCAGGTCTATGACCGTACACCATAGTTTAGAGACCCAACATGATCCACCAAGCGCACTGTGGCCAGGAACAACTCCCCGATTACTGGGAAGAAACCTGGAGCAGAACCGGGCGCAGGGCGAGCGGCCATCTGCCGAGACCGGCTGGGGGGATAGATAGATAGATAGAGAGAGAGAGAGAGGGAAGCAGCCACAATAATAGCCTAGCAGCTGTAATAGCTAATACAAGTAGGACTGATAACCAATAGTGGTGGATGGAAAGAGTGAAAATACAACTATCAGAATTGATATCATTGGGTCGTCTTCAGACGGGCTTTCAAGCGGAGCTTCCAGCTGTCTCAGTCCACCATACATCTGGCTAGCTCGCCAGCACTGTCCAGCATCTCTCCTCAGTACGTCCATGTGTGTTTGTGTGGGACGTCCCTGTGATCGATGCCCGTGCGTTGGTTCCCGCAGCATCAGCATACTTGCTGGGAGTTCTTGATGTCTTTGGCAGTGACCGAGAAGTGGTATTCTCCAGGCTGCCACTTTGTCACTAAGTGTTGGTAATCCCTCGTTAGCATTGGTAGTCCCTCATACAGACGTAGTTAATTAATGATGGTAGCAGTTGGTGTCAAGCAGGCACCGGATGCGGTAGCAGATGCAGCCACAATACCAGAGACATCCAGATCCAGGTGAAACCCCGCTCCAAGTGTAACCTCGCAAGTATTTTGTGTTTTTTGGTTAATGGGGGTGTGGTTAATAGTCAGATGTAATTCATTACCATGGCAACAAGATTGCATCGTTTTTTCAACCCAGTTTAGATGAACTTACTGTTCATCAGACCACAAATGAGACAAGAATTAGCGCAACACACCGACTCTCTCTCTCACTCGCTCTCTTCTTCACCGTCTCCTCCTGGCGAGGTGTCCGTCTGGATGCTGCTGCACCGAGGAGCTGCACTGCCACACGCCAGGCCATAGCGCACCGGAGGACGGGTAGACATGTTGCCGAAGTCCGCCATTTGAAATGCAGTTTCGGGAAGTTTTGGAGGTTCACCGTCCACCATCGCCGGTCGCTCTCTCCTCAGCTCCAGCACCGACACCGACACCGACACCGACATCGCGCCGGGCTGCACTTTGATCCGTTTATTTCTCAGTCAGTCAATGTGTCGTGTTAATGTTGCCGGTGGGATTTTGTGTAATCCACTGCGTTGATTTCACCCGTTCACCGCACAAACAAATGCCATATTGAAAATAAACACACTAAACTAAGGTGGAGGAAACTAAAAAATAAAATGAAAACTCTCAGTTAGCTGAGGCAACAAGTTATTTGTCAAAGAAAATTTGGCAAACAGTGTGGCTAATCAATTTATTCTGAAAATGACTCAAATAAATAATATAAAATATCATAGAAAAGACAAAATACACTGGAGGAGGGCGGGGGGGCTTTAATCCTTTTATACTAAAAGGAAGTGACGCAATATCGGCGCCATTGGACTTCAATCAAACTGTTACTTTAAAATGCCACCATCAATTTAACTTAACAAAGAGACACAGAAATGTGTTCCTGCAAATGTAATGTTTTTGTTGAGTGGTTCCTGAAACAGTTTCACCACCATTTACACATTTAAATTTCTTTCCAGCTGTGAAAACACTCTCCATTTCCTTTGTGCATTTCATAGTGAGAGCACGCTCAAAATCGAGGCTTCTTTATAGAATGAATATGAACCAACTACATACTCGAGACCTGCCCTGAATCTTTATACAAAACGTAGTCCACAACATCGACTTTATTAGTGCACTCCTGGAAACGAGTGTCAGCTGTCATGAGTCATGTCATGTCAATTTTTATTTATATTGCGGGCAAATCATAACAGAGTTCATAGTTTGAAGTGTAAGGTTGCTGTCCACAAGAGCACGGTCTAGACCTACTCCATATGAAAAGCATCATCAGATAACCTCTATCTACTCTAGGTTCCCCTCTAGTATTTTGGACGTGTCAGGGACGGCGTGTCAAGTTTCCACTCATTACATTTTCAAAATAAACTTCCAACATAGGATTACTTAGTTTTGAGGTTAACTTACACAACAAAAGTACTTGGTTAGGTTTAGGACAAGATCGTGGTTTGGATTAAAATAACTATGCTTGTAACGACACTAGCGTTAGTAAAGTCTGGAAGTTACATTACAAAACTACAATAAGTCAACGTTGACTTAGTTATGTTTAGGCAACAAAACTACTTGGTTATAGGTTTAAGAAAACTTTTTGGTTTGGGCTAAAAAAAGTATGACTTTTTTGTGTAAATTAAGGTACATAAGCTACGTAAGTTAAGTAGTCAACGTAAATAATTCAAGGTTGACTTTTGGTTTCACGCAGGACATGAACAGCGGTCTCCTTGGGTGAAAGTCCTGAGTTTGTTTGATCCAACCATCCTCCCCTCTCACCCTCCTTACTCTGACTTCTATCACTAAACTACATCAGTTGCTCTGACCATCTCATAATGACGTAGATGGGTTTACACTGGAGTTAGTTGAAAGCACGGTGCGTTCCATAGAGATGCTAAAGGGTGCCTCGGTGCGTCGGTATCAGATGCCGAGGGGCACTGACCAAGGGTCGTGTCTAGAAGGTAACCCCCAAGTTGCGAAAACATGGGAAAAACTCTCGGGAGACTCGCTGCCTAGCAACCTATCCTAACCTTAACCATCTCGCTAGAGTTTCACCTCTTGTGGGTTACCTTCTAGACATGACCCTGACCAAGCTGCGGGATTTGGCGAGTTGGGAGTGAGAAGTTGCACCTTCAGGACTGAGGACGTGTGTTTTGACTCCATAAAGGGACATGATAATGATGAAGGCGTGCAGCTGCACTCACATCATCACTGCCAACAGCACGATACTTTGTCACTTTACCACCTCATGCATGTACATAATGGAGTCAGCATATGTTCTGTCCCTACACACACACACACACACACGCGCACGCACACATACACACACACACACACACACACACACACTACTACTGCTACTCAGCAGGACATATGCTGACACTTTTCCCTGGGGCCCAGTGCTGCACACATGCATATAGACACAAATGCATTTTTATGATTTACATTTAGCTGATGCTTTCCTTTACAATGACTTACAATGAGCACAAGCACGCACACACACACACACACACACACACACACTTGTGGACACTGACAGAGAACGAGACACACACATAAAACAAAAGGCCCAAGGGTGGGCCTGCTGCTTTTCCCTCGACGCTCTCCTGTCTCCCTATAGGTGGCACAGCTGAGCTGGCATGTCAGTGTGTGTGTGTGTGTGTGTTTTTGTCCTTGTGTGTGAAAAAAATGACGTAAGTGGAGAATGTGTGTGTGTGTGTGTGTGTGTGTGTGTGTGTGTGTGAACAGGACGGAAATGCTGCGGTAGGAAGCTATACAAGAATAGAACAGTTGGTTCACTGATACCTTTTTGTTATTTCGGGTGCTTTCATGGTACTATTTATGTGCCGGTCAAAGGCGGATCTCTCACCTTCTTCACACTCTCTGCTATTTCACTTGAAGTGTGATGCAGTGCGGCAGAGAAGTCTCAAACACAGAAGAGATTCACCGCCGATTTCATTCGCTGTCCCCGTCTTAGACTTATAGTCGGAGTAACTTGTGTTTGCCCCGCTGGGAAGCCAGAGTCCACGCTCAGTGGGTGACAGCATTGTTTACCCAGCGTGTCGTCAAGGGGCTCCGTGGCTCTGCAGCGTGATGCAATGCATTGTCACACACAGCACCGGGGCTATCACGCACTGCAATGACACATCAATAATAATGAATACATTATATTGACGCGCGGGAGTAGCAGTCACACTAAAGTTTTACCAGTCACAGCATGCAGCTACTTTACAAATAAATAAATAATAATCTATTTTGTGTCCCTTAGAAGCAGAACCAATGGATTTAATTATGACAATCAATTAATGAATTGGTTTAAAGGTCCCATATCGTGCTCATAAAAAAAACAACTTTATTTTCCTCATAATGTCTGCCTGAATATACCTGTATTCACTCTCAGTCTCAAACGCTCCATTTTAGTGCATTTTAACGGAATTGCAATGTAATTGCGTTGCTAGGCAACAGTTTGGGTCCATGTTTACTTCCTGTCAGCTGATGTCATTCACATACACTACAACAGGAAATAAACTGGGACACATTTTATAATGTTTACGTTTAAAACCGCGCAATGGTCTAAATATTGTATATTTGTGACATCACAAATGGACAGAAATCCTGACGGCTTGTTTCAAACGCACAATTTCTGAATACGGGCTGTGTGTATTTCTCCGTATATTGAACATTTCAATACTTTCACAGTATTTATATGGCACTTAAACCTGCTTTATACTATAACAGAGATGACAATCTCACTTTTATACAATATGGGACCTTTAACTGTAGTTTGAATTTGAGCTATTACAATTAGATTACGTTAGTTTTAGTCAAGAGGAAGTATGGCATTTTCAGTAAATAAAAGCTAGAACTGTTTTAGTCAACACAAAGTTATCTTAATCCTTTTGATCACATGCATTTCTAATAATAACTAATTATCATAAATGTATATATATACATATTAAAACACAATGTTGTAAGGTTTTGTGGGTTATCTTTTTCTGCCTGTGCAATGAATTGTATAATAACCTTCAGTGGCTTTTTCAAGTCTGAAAAAATAACACTGATGATGTCATAGTGATGTCATCGGGGTTAACAGAAAGTCTGCATCACAAACTGGAAGTGTGGAGATTAAAAGAGGTGGACATTTAGGAGGCAAGGGGTGTTGTAATTTATAAAAAGCTAGCGTTGCATTATGGGAAATGTAGGATTCAGTGTGTTTGCTTGTCAGGATAACTCAACCTCTGCTGCTTTAAGTACCCTCTAAATAATCACCGTGTTAATTCCAGCAGTCACACATCAGCTGTTTGATTTATGCTTCATCATTAGTGTCTCATGCATCGTCTGATTGGCTGACTAGTTGCATCAAATCATATTCATACAGATATACAGGGTGACAGCTCTACAGATGCCCTAATGACAGCGTTGTCTGCTCCTGCAGCTCTCTCCATTTTCATATTGTTGACTTCACAAATAATGTTCATGTATACGTTTGCTAAGGGGAAGTTATTGTTTAACCATTTGCTAGAAATGGTCATTTCCTGGACCAAAAAATGACCTCTAAATGAAATTTAGTCACGTTTAAAAACAGCATCTCGGCGGGCTCCACTTGTTACAGGTGAACAGCAAATGATCAACTCAGCAGGTGTGTAACCTTTTGCTGCACTGCAAACAAATCACCCCAAAAAACTATTAACATAACACAGCTCATGACAACATAGAAAAACAAAGAGAGAGCAATGAGATAACGATAACACAACATTAATCTATACATAGAAATGCAGTTGGAAACTATATTTATATGCCGAGTTCTGCACTGTGATCCCATCGCTCTAAAGTCATGAAATCAGATGAGCAGTCGTCGTGACTGCAGCATTCGAGCATCGATTTTCAGTATAACTTTGAAACAAAAAGAATAAACAGCAACAGGGTAAAACCAGCATGAAGTTAATTTGCTACTTTGCATGACCGAGACAAGTCAAATTAATCCAGGAACTAAGTATAATTATCTCCAAGCAGAATTAAACCGCAGGGTTAATGCAACAGTGATGTCGTGGTTAATTGTGTGTGAATCGATTAACTTGTAAAGCAGGAAACAGGCATACGTAGGTAGAAAGCAGCACAGGTACAGAGCTGTATATATCTGTTCCATGATGTACCTGGAGGCTGTTCTCTCCGTTCCAACAACATGTCAGTGAATCCACCGTGAACTGCTATCTTACCGTTATGTGGCTGTCCTAAGAGGACTAGTAGGATTAAGGCCCAATTTCACCCCCCACACAAAAACTTTTCTGTCAATCCCCACAAGCCCGTCCAAATCCAGTTTACCGACTCTCGTATCAAATTGGAGAAGGTGTCCAGAGGGATATTAAAGGCGCTATCTGTGTATAATGTATCAATATATATTTATTAAAAAAGCTTGAGGGGGAAATTGAAATCTTTCCGGTGTTGTATGCCAAGAGAGGTTAAATTAAACTTCTCTCCACCGCCAACTAGTGCTGTATGAAAATCCATTGTATAACAGGGCACAGCTGCAGAAGAAACCCGACACCCGGAGTCGACACTACGAGGCTATAAACCTTCATTTTTATAACATATTATACAGAAGCGTCAGTCTTGGCTGTCCTTCAAAAAGATGGGATTGGACTCTGTGATTTAATATGTGACGTTACATGTAAAAACTGTTTCCAAGCCCAGAGTGTTGAGCACTAGCGCGGGTCAAAGCATCTCAGTGGGTAATTTGAGACGGAGGAATTCATTTTGAGACTCCTCAAGCACACAGTCTGGTAGTCAACAATAAACCCCAGAGAGGCGTTGGATCGCTGTAATTATGGGTAAAAATGGTGTGGCAAATAACAGCTGTCTGCAGCAATGAAGACCCCCCATAATCACGGCAAACAGCTCCCTCCGGGGTGTAATGGCTTTTATATAATGGTTATTGACACAACTGCACTAACTGAAACATTTTCCTGAAGTAAAAGTTAAAAAAAATTAAACAAAGGCCAACCGTATTATCAGAATCAGCTTTATTGGCCAGGTATGAGGACACATATCAGTAGGAATGCACCGATACCACTCTTTTTCATAACGAGCACAAGTACTACCACTACTCGCCAATACCGAGTACCGATACGAGTACTTCCCTGTGCCAAAAGACCCTCGTTAACAGCCAGCTGGAGGGTGTGAGCGACACACGGCAGGCTGGGGAGTCCCGCATACAAGGCGATGCTCCGCGACCGGCTCTAGGTCGGCTTGGAAAGGCTCGGGGCGAAGGTGCTTCCCGGGGCCGTGGACAAAGTGCTCGCTGTGCCCTCTCTCCCTACCGGGGAGGGACGGGGCCCCTGCTCCCGGTGCAGACTGCCCTTGGTGTTCTCCAACCGCGTTGTGCCCCCAGGACGGGGCTCGGCCCACGTAAAAGGCGCCAGGGGTCTGCGGAGATGTCGGCGACCCACCCGACCCGTCTTGAAACACGGACCAAGGAGTCTTAAGCACATGCGAGTCAGAGGGTGCAAGCAGTACCGGCCCCGTGGGGTTGGGCGTACCACCGGTCTGTCTTGCCCGTACCGTCGGGGAGGTGGAGCGTGAGCGCGTGCGACAGGATCCGAAAGATGCTGACGAGAGGTTAACGTCACGCTGCCGTAATGTGGTATCGGTGCCGTTGTATCGGAGCCGTTTTCCGAGCACAAGTACATGAGCACAGCATCGAACCCGATACCCGGTGCATCCCTACATATCAGGAATTTGACTCCGTTGTTTTGTTGCTCTCATTGTACACAGAAATAGAAATACTGCTAAAAACAGGGATAACAAAGCTATTATGCAAGTAGGTGAAAGAAGATGGAAGTAAAGAAGTATAGGAACAACAACATACAATGTCTATAAGTCAAATAATACAGTGGTGCAATCGTGAGTGCAAATATGTTGGAATAAGTATTGAATGATTATGTCTTATTAGCTGCCTGGATACCACACGAGTTGCTACAGCAACCAATGTTCATGTCATGTGTTTCAAGGGGAATTTATGGCATGAATCTTCAGACAGCAATATTGCTAAGCTGAAATAACCGTCAAAGTCTATTAATTTCCAGATATTACCTGCAGTAAACAACTAAAGAGATTATAGCTCTTTTATTGTCTGGTTTACATCATAGAAATCATGTATGTGAGAGAAAGAAAGCGTGCATCTGTCAGTGAATCTGCAGCTGCTGACTTAAAATGCACACTGTGCTCTAAATGTGTGCATGTGCTGCGCTCTACGTTGCTGTCACAGATCCCTCATGTTGAGTGATGACGGCTCAGATGATTGGATCACATCTTCCATATGTCACCAGTTAGCGAAACCGACTCCGCCGCTTCACTGATTGGATAACGGGCGCGGGCCGCCGTTACGGGAAACGAAGCATGTCATTGGGTGGTCCGACCCCATTAGGAGCAGGTCATCCAGATGAATGATTAAACAGGCGGAAGTTATGCTCTGGCCAATCAGCAAACAATCAGCCTTTTTGAAGGAGTATTATGCAAATACAGCATCATGAATGCATGAAAACAACATGGAAATGAAGCCTGGGGTGATAGTTGGTAGAGTTGTGTGAGTGTGTGCATTTATGGTCCATGTCGGTGTAGCTGTACAGTAGACAGATCGTATTCTAATCCCAAAAGCCACGGATTATTCTGCTCCACACAATAGCACAGCAGGCAGGGAGAGGGGGCCGAATACCTCCAACAAAAGCATGATTTAGACTTCAAAATATGGTATATGCTTATTAGCTTTCTGGCAGAGAGTTCAATGAGAAAATTATGCCCTCTCATATCTGTACAGTAAATTTGAAGCTGGAGCCAGCAGCTGGTTAGTTCATTTTATGACAAAGCCTGGAAACAGGGAGAAACAGATAGCCTGGCTCTAACAAGCTCTAACAAAATCACACCTCAAAATCAGCACTTTTAAAGCTAACCGATATGTCAGACTGTTTCTTAGCCGGGAGCCGTTGCCAAGCCACCGTCGTCCGACACACTACCTACTGAAAAAACTATGAAGTGTCCTTTTTACACTTCTCTTTTTGCACGGATTAAACAAGTGATACAACACAGGCCGTTTGTGAAATAGTCATGAAATTTGATCTATTTGACTCGTGTACATAGACATGAATTTCAGTTTTTTCGTGATGCTCAGCATGACTTTCAAAAAAGTATTTTTTTGTGCATTTTCCTACGAATGTCCAGCAAAATGTGACGCACGTGTCAATTTCTTTACTTAGTTCGGTTTAGGAATAGATTGACTTGGTTAGGCTTCCACCCCGACCTCCTCCCTAAGCAGCATTTGCCACTCTCCATACTTCCCTGTTCACAATTACATGGATTACAAACAAATTGATTTTGTGCTGACCATAATGGAAAAAAAGTGAAATTTGTGTTTATGTACACAAATCAATATATTACATTTCGTGACGATATCACGAACTGTGTGCGACTGGGCTGAATGATAACATGTTAATTAGTGAGCTTTAGAGGAGCTGGTAGGTGGGTTTTGTTTCTGTTCAACGTCGCCAGGTTAGCTGTTTCCAAAAAAACTAAAAAAAAAACGTTATTACATTCGTCATATAGATGAAATTTCACCTCTGCATTTAACCCATCCTAAGCATTAAGGAGCAACGGGCTGCTGTTAAGCCTCAACTTGGGGTTCAGTGTCTCGTTCAAGGACACCTGCAGACAGCAAGAGCTGGGGATGGTACCGAACTTTGCTTAAAGGACGATCCGCTCTACCTACTGAGCTATGACCGCCTCCCTCAACCAGCTAACCAGCTGCTGCCTGGAGCCCTATTTATGGACAAATGTAGTCTGTAATGATTTTGAATAATAAGAAGAATAAGCTACTAGCATACGTATTTTAAGCCAAACCGTGATGTTTTTTCGAACCCTAACCAAATCCTAACCGCCTCCGTTTTAAAACATTAACCACGTGTTGACCTTCAGCGTCAAGATACTCTACGCAAAAGGCTGGCTTGTTGTGTTGATGTTGTTGCAGCCCTTGACTTCAGCAATTTCCTTGGAAAATAAAATATTATACTTCCAAATAAATGGAATTTTGTTTGAATTATCAGGAGCTGTGGGCAGTGAAAGAGCCCACAATTGCACTTAGAGCAAAGTATTGAGTGGCCTTGTGTAGCTACAACATGTCAGAGGTAAATCATCAGTTTTCATTTGCTAAAATGAATTCAAATATTTCCTGAAAACTACTTTGCAGGCTTACAATGTCAAACTTTTCTCAGCTGACGAGGTTTTTAGTCATCTAGATATCAGGTGAGTCATGTTAATGGACGAGAGCGGGGACTAAAATCCTTAAAATGAAATTACAAACTGGCACTTTGACACCTCAGGTGTGAAAGGGAAACACAAATGAATTATTAAAACTATCTTAGCAAAGAAAAACAGATTTGATGTGGCTACAAATTAAACAGAAATATATAAAATACCAAAATATATGAAGTGGAAAGTGCTTTGCTTGAGGATCAAGAATTTGGAGATGGGCTCAAGATTAAGCAGTAATGTTTCTGATCATCATAAGCTGCTCTTGACAAGAGTCACTTCAGTCAGTAGAAAGTAAAATGGCAAGCTTAGTGTTTGCCCATATAAAACATTTTCTTACATTCACAAGATCCATTCAGATCTCTTATAAGAGTCAAGGACATAGTGTGTAAGTTTTTCATCTGTATTTATTAATGATAGGTTGGGTGACCTGCACGCTCTTTTTCTGCAGGATCCTTGTAGTAAATCTCCACGTTCAATGTTACACTGTACCTGTATTTAAAACCTAAATGTTTCACTACTAAATCATTTCAATATATTTTTTTATTATTTGACAATGCACATTGATCACTGTTAATGTGCCAGCGTAGCAAAAAAAAAGGCTAATTTTCACCTGTCCTTTGGCCTGATGTTAAATACAACATTAAACCATCAAATAAAACGTATGAAAATAAAACTGTAGAAAACGAAACATGATTAGCCGAACAGGATGAAAAGCTTAGAGGAGGACAAAGAATATATACAAAAAGAGATTAAAAAAAACATATTAGGATTCATATTTACCATCGATCCTGCTCCACATTCACATACATGCAGCTGTACTACGTTTACATGCACACTAATATTACACTATTATTCCAAATATTTCAATGTTGTGAATTTGATCTGGGTCATGTAAACAGCATATTCCGTTTGGATATTCTGAATTAGGCTTTATTCTAAATGGAGCATTTTCAGATATGCTGATATTATTTTGTTTTAGGAGCATTCTTTGGACATGTATACAGCACATTTATAATATGCGTCTCGATTGGGGTTTTTACGGCAGTTTGCGACACACGACCTCTTGTCTGTTCACGTTCAGCTCTGTGCGTTGAACACAAGCAACTAGCCGACAGTTTGCAGAGATGCAAAAACGGTCTGCCAGAGTCCGACATCAGAGCTGCCCCCTTAGCAATGGTCTGTTATACATAGCAACGGTCTGTTATACATAGCAATGGTCTGTTATACATAAATTACAGACCGCAGAATGCCGTGATTGACCAATCAGAATCAATTATTCAACTCAGCCGTGTAATAAATACTTTTAAAAATTATCAAAGAAAGTTATTTAAAGGACGTAGCCGTGGGGCGTTTTACGTTAATCAGATTATGCACGGCTGAATGTAAACAGGAATATTAGTGGAATAATAAAGGCAGGGTTGACGATGTTCTCCAGTAGACACTATTTGTTATATTGGTTGAAATGGTCTTTACACCCCGACAGCGATCCATTACTGATGAGCTCTGAAAAAGGACCGGAAAAGAGCCGTCATCTGTAGCTGCTGTAATCCTGTAAAAACGTCTACCAATCACTGCCTCGCGGTCCGCTTGGAAAGAACCAATCAGATCCTGCTCGTACTAAACCCTTGGCGTGCACCAGCCTGAATTCAAAGCGCGTCACCGCCGCACGTTTCCTGGAGAATGGAAGAGAAAACTCAGCCCTGCAGTAGCACTGCCGCGGTTACTTGTCATGAGGTAGCGTTGTTGAGTTGAGGTCCTCTCTCCGCTCTGTGTCTGTGAAGTAGTTACGATGCGGCGGTGCTCATGCATGTTTGTGTGTGTGGGGGGGGGCGGGTTTAGATGGAGCTCCTGAGGCGATGCTACTTTCAAATTATACTAGCTTTCCAACATCATTGACCCTATCTTTAATAAAAAACTGAATATTTTGGTGCATGTCAACAGAGTCAATCAGAGCTGGTACCTGCTCAGAACAACTCCAGTAGTGTTTGTTTTAGCCTTTATGAAACAAATACATTTTAAATAGTTGAGACCAATCAGTGACTTACAGTAGCTAAATAAAGACACAGCTGAAATGTCATAATAAATGAATACATCATGTTTTGAAATCCCATAATAATATCGATTTGGCAGTCTCTTTCCTAACTTTTGATTAAGAAACTCATTTCTTTGGGTTCAGACTGTAAGTATGTATTTAAAGTCCGAGGGAGGGGTCTTTACATTTCTTCTGGGTTCCACCTTCAGAGTCTGTCATGAGCTGCTGCACGAGTCCCACCTCCTCCGCGCTGCGAGGGCTGCCATATGCTTTCTGACTGTGTTTATGTTTTCTGTTGTTGTTTTCGTTCGCTGCAGTATATTCATCTTCTGATCGCCCACCATATCCTGCCCCCCCACTGACACCTTGGCCTGTCGTGTGGGGTTTCTATGCCAAATCCCTCCCCAGGTAGCAGCCCTAATTGGCTAGCAACCATAATGGTGATTTAGGAGTAAAAGAAAACAACATAACACTAATAACACAACCGAAAATAAAGTCATTTATCCACGTATTTTAGCTTAATTAGTGAAGACACAAAACAAAATGCTGTGTGATATAAAGTGGCTTAATGGTTATTTTCAGGAAACCATTTGTACCCCATTTGGTTCATTCTCATTAATCCGTGTTGTGTAGTTTCAGTCTTTATATTAGGTAAATGTATATGTGTGTGTGTGTGTGTGTGTGTGTTTCTGTTTGAGAGCAAGTACTTGCAAAGTACTTTACAGTGAACATGCGCAGAGGTAACCTTGATGCCGTCAACTCTGAGCAAAATTAGATCCAGCAGCCACTTGCAGCGACTAATTAATTGCATTTATGAGAGTGATTAAAACTAAGTCAATTTTGGGGCAAAATTTTGGAGTCTGCTCTCCACCATGTTTGATCAGTCCCCCGGCAGCCAAATGCAGAGTACACATACTCATTATGCCTGCTTGGCACACCTCCAGGGTATGATGTGTTTGTGTGCGTGTCTGTGTATGCAGTTTCCTTGAAGACTTTGAAGGTTATTGTCATACTTACATACCTCTATGAACCCAGAAAGAGAGAGAGAGAGAGAGAGAGTGAGAGAGAGAGAGAGTTACCTGTTAATCTTTTGTCCTCTGCAGTTGAAGTAGATCCACATTTTAGGAATACTCTAAATTTGCTTTCTTATTTGAGATATCAGTCTTATGTTTGTGTCAAACTGGGAGTTAGGTCATAGATTAGTGTAGCTTAGCATAAAGACTCGAAGCAGAGCGAAACAGCTAGCCTGGCTCTAACTTTAGTTGTCTTAATTAACAATGGCTGTATTCTAAACCTCATACTATACTAGTAGAACAACCTCATACTATACTAGTAGAACAACCTCATACTATACTAGTAGAACAACCTCATACTATACTAGTAGAACAACCTCATACTATACTTCCACATTCATATGGACATTGTCTCTTTTGTGCACGAGTTGACCTGGGCAAGACTGTGTGTTGGTTCTGTTGGGGCCTTGTCTGTTATGGCAGGGACAGAGGGTTTCATGGCTGCTCCATGTGAGGGGGTTTCTGGATCGCTGCACTGAAGAACAGCTCCTGAAAATTGCAGAAGAGTATGACATTGATCTAATTGGTGTTGGTGATAGACAGCTTACGGTAAATGTGGTGGTAGAGCCGGTCAGCTATTAATCACAGGGTTGTGTCCTCCTGTCCACATGTCAAAGTGTCCTTTGTTTGTGTGTGTGTGTGTGTGTGAGTGTGAGAGAGAATTAGAGACAAGCCTTTCTTTCTAACATCCCCCTGTTTTGCATATTTTAGTTTTCTGATCTGCTTCTTGAAATGTCCGTCAATATCCGTTATGAACGTCATTCTCACTACCGCATTGCATTGTGAGATATTTATGCCGCTGTCCAGCGCTGCATACTGTAATATTAGTAGAAATAGTATGCAATTCGCGTACTATTGGTTTCATACTAAGGTTCCGGACATAGTCAAATATCTCATACACTGTTTTAGGGTACTAAATAGTATGTAAGTACACAAAATACAATCTTCCAGTCAGTAAAATCTCTAATATTTAAGAGAAGATGCTTTTATTTGAACATGTTCTGTATACCAGTATGCCGTTTATAGTATAATTGATTTAATATCCTAAAGTACTAATACTCACTGACTTCACCGCAGGCCAATACACACATAACCCTCATTATTGAATGCGTTCCCTGATATGCTGAATATGCACTAACCATAATCATATTGGCTGAAATAGACAATGGTAAGACACAGTCAGATTGATCTCAGCCATAGATTAGCCGTAGTGCATTGTCAGGACCAATTAAGGAAAAGTCATAGAAACCTCCTGATGGTCAGTCACTTGAGATCAATGGGAGCAAACACACACAGACAAACTGCACTGGATCACATGGCTGTCGGGGTCTTGTTGATCCAGTTGTGGCCTTGGGGTCGATGCAGATCAGTGGCGGCTGGTGACTCCAAAAATTGTAGAGGACAGGAGCAAAACCAACCCAAGGCGTCGTGTTATTTTACACTAGTCAGCTACTTATCTCTACTTTCTTTCTTTATTAAACAGAATATCATAATTAAGATTCAGTATTCAGGGGATATAGTAGCCAAATAGAACAAAAACAAAAGAGCCAGGGAACACTAGGCAAAAATATTATAAAACATAGATATGGTGTCTTTTTGTTAGTCGAATTAGAAAGTGGTTTCACGTATTGCTCAACATCCTTCATCTTTTTTGAAGAAACCAAACACCACGTTTTCCCATAAGGAGCAACCTCCTCTGCCTCTATGGACCAGCCTCGTCTTGATGCAGGGGAATTTAAATTCATGTTTCCAAGATACTATAGGTGACAACAGGGTTTCATCATTTGTATGCAGCAACATGTTAACAATTGCTTTCTGGAGTGACAAGAGAGGGGATGTACAGTATATTGAAAGAAAAGTGCAAAAAGAAAGAAAGGAAGGACGAGAAGTGGAGAGAAGACTTTTTTTTTCTTTAACCAAGACATTGGCTTTTCCACTAAAAGAGAGAAAAGGAAAAGCTGTAGAGAGAGAACACAAAGACGGAGCAACAATAGGAGCGAGCCAAGTGGAGTGAAAACTGGTGGCGAATTCACAGCGAGCATGCTGGTAATCTCCTTGGTGATGTGCTGTTGGATGAGTCGGGACCTTATTCCTCTGAGAAAATAGACAGAGAAAGGCGAATAACAGGAACGGTGGGAAGAGGAGAGGAAAGGGAAGAGAATGACAGGAAGGGAGGAAGATGACTCAAAGTGAAATGGACGGGTGGAGATATGGAGAGAGGCCTCCCTCTCTTCATCTTTGCTTTTGTGCTGTATTTTTAATCCCTGTGTTGCTCATCAGCCTCGTCTCCTTTCTCTTTTCTCTTGTTCTGTTCTAAAATGCTTATACGTTACCAAACTGGTTCAGGATAAAACCCCCCTCTTCTCCCTCCCTCTTTACATCTTTCTCAACATTAGGGGAGCGTTGGCTGCATTAAAATCCTTTTCTTATCCCGTTGAGTCATCTGTTTTGACGTGCTCCGAGGCCGCCAAAATGGCTGTTGCGTGTGCCTTCCTCTCACCACCGCCACCCTCCTCAGCCTCGCTCTCTCCTCCCTCTCTTCCTCCTTACAGAGGCACACCCCTTCCTCCGTCCTCTCCACTGTTGCTTTTTGTCCCTCCATCACCATCGAGCCTGGCTGTCGGTGGCTGATCCTTTGATTATGAGGCAGAGCTAAATAGGCAGCGGTGGTTAATGGCGTTGGGACGAGATCGTTTTTTTATGGAGGGGGTAGAGCAGAGGACAAGGGGAAACCGTTGGGCTGATGCAAGGCCATTCGGCTCATTTCGATGTGTTATGTAAATTCTCTCACAGGGATATACGATGAGCTTGTGCAGTAGATAAACGAATGTATGTTTGCGTACTTGGGAGATCTTCTAATGGCACCGAGGGGGGTAGTTATGTAAAGATGGTGCAGTAGCCATTGCCGAGTCAGTGTTTAATCCACATGCACTGTGTATGATAATTATTCCCACTTTTCCAAACGCAATCAACGGTGCCTTCATAATCCGCGGATACGCTGCGGTGGAAGAACCCAGGGGCCATTAAGATGATACAAGGCTCGTAATGCACCATTAAAGCATATTTTGCAACGTCTAAACAACTCCGATGGAGGACAGTTATCACACGCAGTGATGGTTTCAGTGCTCCAGTAACGACTTGAAGAAAATGGATCCTCTGCAGTAATTGCTCAGCGCTCAAGACAACTGTAATCATGTTTATGTTTTTCTTCCACTCGTAGAAAACCAGTACATTTCACAGGACCGCTATAGGATTTTCAAAAAGTTAATTCAACTTGAATTCAACATTCTGCTATCGATTCATAGAGTAAAGACAATTGCTGGTTGTGCATTGCTGTGTATGAAATATGAAAAAAGTAATTTTATTGAAGCAAAGAAATCAGCACTTAGCTAATTTTCAACCTGAGACTTTACTCGGCAAAAAATAAACGAATCTTTTGTACTGTGTTTTATTCGATTGCGGTATATTGTGGGTCTGCAGTGGCACGTGCAGCTTTCAGGAAATAGCCACAGCCTTGCACTCTGAGTCAGACACTGGCAAAGGTTCTCATCTTCTCCTGCCTACTCAGCTTTTTTATAATACCAAACTAACTGCCAGTGATCAAACGGAGAGCATTACAACCTGTTATAGTGTTACAAAGTCACTCGAGTATTGAGCTTTAAGCAGCGCGGAGCAGTGATGCGGTTGTTCAGCACGACAAACCTGGAAACTAACTCCACTCACTCAGTAATGATCACTTTATGCTTGTTTCAGGGGCAATATTGGTTGTTGCCAAACCGTGGAGCGCCTGATGAAATTGGGCTCAAAAAGACTTTTCCGTGGTGCCGTGGTAGCCTACCTGGTAGGAAAGAAATTTAATAAACTTGGGAGAACACTCGTGTTACCGATTACACCAGACATTTTACAAGAAAAGATGACGGTCTTTACCGTCGGGTGGCGGTGTGTCTGGCCTCTCTGGTAGAGCTCTCGCTGCGGGGCCGCAGGGGGTCTACCTGGCGTCGCTGCGCCGCGCACACCGGCAGCAACAGCTCCGTCCTCCTCACGGCGATACCTCATTAATGTTATGGTTAATTTAAATCATTAAATTATTAAATCATTGGTTTTGAATTTGAAATATTGGCAAATGGATGGATGGCAAATAAGCGTGTTTGCTTTGCGCTTCAACACCAAATCCTTCGCCATCTCTGGGTCTGTGGGAAATCTGACTCCTGCTGAGACTCCGTATGGAGCAGTTGCATTCACTTTCAGTTTGTAGCGTCCGTCTTCTGACTATCTATTGATAACACGCCGCTGATACGCCAAAATGAACTAAATGGGGTTTATTTCTATAAAAAAAAGCAAATCAATGGTGGGGGCAGTGAGTACGTAATGTAATCGGTGTGTGCCCGACCACCGTGTGACACCGATAACACCGACTACCGCAACAAGCCTACTGGTAGAGCGGGTGCCCATGTACCAAGGCTTAGTCCTTACCGCAGCGGCTCAGGGTCCAAATCCAACCTGCGGCCCTTTGTTGCAATAAAGGCATAAAAGCTGAAAAAATAATCTTAAAGAAAGACTTTTCCACATAGTCTTATTTAAATAATCAGGTCCTAAACGTTGTAAAATGCACTAATAGCCAAATACAGAGTTATTTTCTTAAAGGAAATGATACTGTGCTTGCCTCATGGATGGATAGGAATGAACGGGGCCTCGCCTACAATGCTGGGTCCAGTTCTGTTTATATATCCGTGCTTTTTGCCCTCAGTCTGTCTTAAAATGAAATACATTGAGTTGAGTTCAGGTGACTGTTCTGCTGTTGTCTATGTGTTTAGCATCACTGTCCTTCTGTATTGTTCTAAAATCGGTGAACTCTGTTTAAGACAAAACAGTGAAAATGTGCCACTGTGATACACCAGAGGCACCGAGGCTATTTCCCCCTGCTAGCTTCTAATTTAGCCCTTCTTCCTCCATACAGACTAATTGTTTTTCTGACATTAGTCATTTGTTCAACCACTGTTCTCTCCACATCTCTGGAGCTGTGCTGCTGGGAGGACAGCTGGTGGTGGGGACAGTGTCGGCCCATGACAGAATGTTGACTGGATGGGTGGACGCTGCTTTAGCACTGCAGCTGATGTGTTGCTTCTGGTGTGAATCCAGGGTTGGTCTCACATGGTATATGAGTTGCGTTTCAGCTTATATTTATTCAGACAGGGCTGACTAAGCATGCTTACTCATTTGCAAGTGGCAGGTGAACATTTCCACCGGAGCCACCGGCTAGATTTAGAGTCTTTCTCGGAGGAGAACATTTTTAATCGACTTTCCCCTGAGCCGTTTTTTCCACACGATGTTTGTTTGGTGTGTTTGTTTGTGTGCACGGCCAAGTTTGTCATCCTTTTTGGGGTGTCAGAAAAAAAAGACAAGGGCAGTGTTGCGTCTGCGTGTGAATTTATGCGTGCGCTTGTTAATCAGCATGCGGGGTGTGACTTTGTCCCAATTGTCAAACCAGTCAGCTAGCATGGCGCTGTCTGGGATGGAGGAATTTTTCAACAGGCGGGTTAGAGTGGTGAACTGTGGATAGCGGCAGTTAACAGTGGCTTCTGGCTGCTGTGTGGCGGTCATTCGAATGTCATCCACACACCCACTCAGACAAAGACAGCAGGAGATTGGATGGTACAAGCTGGGGAAGAGCAGAGAGTGAGAAAAGAACAGGAGGAGACGGGAGCGGGAGCAGAGAAGAAGAAGAGGACAAAATGGTCATTAGGAGCAAAGAAAAGTCGTGAGACTACGGAGAGAAGAAAGCTGCTCGACTCGGGCATAGATGAAAGAGAAGGAGAGAGAGTTCGGGGCATAAGGAGGAGAAGAAAGCAGTTAGGATGTGCATTACAGAGATATCATTTGGCATGCAGTGAGCAAAAGAGAAAAAGCAACAAAAAAAAGAGACTGTATGGTTGCCAGGGACAACAGACTAATGGGAAACATGCAGTCACCCACTCCCACTGCCCTCCTCCCCGTGTGGATCTGCGTTTGATCCTCCTTCACCTTTAAAGTCTGCCTCTTCGCCTCCTCACAGCGCCGCGTGTTATCTGTTAATGATGCCTTCCATACCTGCATTTACGTGTGAGCTTGCGCCGTATGTGTGTTCATGAAAGTGTGTGTGTTGTCCTCCTCCTCTGCCTCATTTTTCACAGTCGGTCTACCTCGTCCACTCGTTGCCAAATCTCTACCCTACCAGCTGTTTCGGTTCTCTCCGTCCTCCTTCCTCCTCTTCCCCTTCCCTCTTCTCCTCCTCCAGCTTCCCACTCTCTCTCATTACCTGTCTAGGTGGCATTTTATTCTCTCTTCTAAGTGAACTCAAGGGAGTGGGGTGAGCTTAAAGGATAATTCTGCTTTACTACCACCTATATGTGTAGTTTTGTCCAATATATTAACATAACACTCACTGAGGTAACTGCTGAGATCTTTGCGGATCATACGGGTTACAAACAAACCTTCACACTAGCCAAAGTTATTTGGAAAATGAGGGTTAACGATTAGATTCTGACCCTTTATAAACATCCATCAGTGTGTGGTTAAACTTTGACCTGCCGTACTTACCGTTTAGTTGTGCACACACACAAAGTTTTACTGTGTAATGAGGGATTAGAAGCGGGCTTGCAGAGCGTAATTACTCATCAGCATGCACGGCAGAAGATAAAGTTAGGACAAGGTCTCCCATTAGTCTGTTTGTGAGTTCATATGTCTGTGTCTCTCTGTTATCCTCCAGACACATCCCACAGCCTTGATGTTGAGTTGGGGGGGGAACGGTGAGCATAACAAGGAAACTAAACATTAACTAAAACTTTGCTTTGTAGTTACTCACTAAATAATAATAAAGGTACAAACAGGCCTGTCAGCAACATTAAAGTAGTGGTTTCGTTTGTTTCTTTGTTTGAACGGGGACATTGCACAAAGAGGACTAACCTGATATAAAAGGAGAGATGTAATGTACCGGGTTTTAGCAAATTGCTATTTTTCCGCTGAATGCTGAAAGTCGGTGTGTCACTCTGGATACCTATCTCACATACTGATGACCTGCTCCAGTTCAAAATCACTACATTGTTGTTGATGTAATAGGGAGTGTTGAGGTAAGATGCAGCACAGTGCGTCAAGTTCAGGGTCATTTCTGCAGAAATTGCTAGAAAGTATTTAAGTAATTTAAGTTCATTGCTAAAAAATCTACAGTACAGAAAGTTCTACAGTTATCATTCAGTCTTTTTTTGCCAAATCGTATCATTATAGCCACATGGCCCAGTGAAACAGCAACATCAGATGACTCTTTAAAACACCAGATTACATTTTCACTGCCTGCAATAACTACACATGACAACTATATGTAAGGGATAATGTACAGCGAGCCGGTCAAGTTGTGAAGTTGTGATGACCTGCTCTCTGAGCATTATCCCGCCTATTACACGGCTACTTACTGAAGAAATCAATATTTTGACACAAAAACGGTCCACCAGAGTCCGACATCAGAGCTGCGCCCATAGCAACGGTCTGTTATACATAGCAACAGTCTGGTATACATAGTAACGGTCTGTTATACATAGCGCCGGTCTTTTATACATAGCAACGGTCTGTAATACATAGCAACGGTCTGTTATACATAGCAACGGTCTGTTAAACATAGTAACGGTCTGTTATAGATAGCAACGGTCTGTTATACACAGCAACGGTCTGTTATACATAGCATCAGTCTGTAATACATAGCAACGGTCTGTTATACGTAGCAATGGTCTGTAATACATAGAAACGGTCTGTTATACATAGCAACGGTCTGTTAAACATAGCAACGGTCTATAATACATAGCAACGGTCTGTTATACATAGCAACGGTCTGTTATACATAGCAACGGTCTGTTATACATAGCGACGGTCTGTTATACATACCAACGGTCTGTCATACATAGCAACGGTCTGCTATACAGAATTTACAGACCGCAGAACGCCGTGATTGACCAATCAGAATTGAGTATTCAACACAGCCGTGTAATAAGGTAGGATAAAGTTAGGGAAAGATCATGGGAAATATGAGGGACCAAGCTGGCAGGCTCGATAAGTCACGAGGGTTTTATTTACTAAGAACTGAAGCAAACAATTTACAAAAAAGGTTTCAAAGTGGTGGGCCCACACAAGAGGTCAACTAAACAGAATGTAACTCAGGATATGTTAACTTAACGTAAACTTAACAGACAAAACTGACCACAAAGGGGAACATAAATAATAGCTGATCAGACAACAAAAAAAGAACAAACAGAAAAAGAACATCCATCTATAGTCAAAAAGATAAAAGCGTTATGAAATACTGTATATAAACCCAACATCTTAATAAGGTCAGGTCATATTGTTTTAACTATTCAAATCTCAGTTTCCGTTATATGATACTGAGCACATAATGTAGCCGGAGTCCTGTGAGGTAACCATATTTCACAGATTAATGCACATGACAAAACACATCTACACTTCAACTATATTAATGTCAAAACTGGGTAATTGGCAGCCAACGACAACTTCAGCCCCTCTTTGTTTGTGTCATTTGGATTCACACAGAGCATCCTCACTTTGAACACATGTGGACTTAATGCCTCATCTCGTCATGATAAATGACTTAACAGGTCTCCGAGTGGATCCGTCTTCATTTCAGTCAGTCTAACGGGGATGCCCTCACTTCTAAATTCTCTTCATTCATCCCCAGACTCCATTTACTTTTTTTCTCGCCCCTTGTCCTTCACTGTCCACCCTCCCTTCCTTCCCTCTATATCTCACCATTTCTCGCCTTCTCTCTCTCCGTCCGTTGATGGATTATGGCCTCAAGCTGACTGTTGGGCACTGCAGTGGATCAAAACAGCATTTTCACCCATTTTATTTTGGCCTGAATCTACGCCGTCTCTGTTTCTGCTGTAGTTCAGAGAACGCTGGCCTGGTTCGTACACTTTCTGTCGCTTCTCTCTCGCTTATTAACGGCTTTAATTTGCCCTCTGTTTATTTATTACGCTTCCTCTAGAGTCGGGGCCTTGATGAAGCTTTGTTTGTTGTTCCGTTCCTTTTTTTCAAAGCACATTTATTCTGTGTTTTCAGTTAAACCAAGGACACGGAGTCCTTTTTCTTTGCACCCTTCCTGCCCTGTGCTTTGATATTCATGTTTATGCCACCTCCACACATACTCAAGACCACCATCTTCATGAGGTTATAGTCAGTAACCTCCCGTTTCTGACATTTGATTTTAGTATTCTCTCCGTCTGCCAAGATGATCCACCCTCTTATCCCTTCCTTTCTTCTTTCTCTTTTCTCTCTCAGACACAAGCACCCTCCGAACCCTCTCTCATCTAACCTTTAACTAACGCCAGAAGATTTACACCAAGATGGAGAAAAAGAGATATTGTGCTCTGTTCTCTTTAGATACCGCTAAATATCTCTGCAGCGGCCTCGCCTCCTTTAATACCAGACCAGTTGGCGCTGACCCGTGTCAATGTAATCTGACATTTCAGTGGGCCTGGAGCATTTCTGCTTTCTTTGCCCAGCAGATGTATGTTTGTATGTGGAGAGTGTGTTTGTGTAGAATGAGCCAGTGGTTATCCTGTTCCGTTTGTTTCATAGTTCCCTGTGATTAGACATGTGAGACATGTTCCTCTGGTCTTTGGGCTAAAGGGTGGGGGCATGTTATACAGGAGATGGGCTGATTATAGCATTTGTGCATCTCAACAGATAAGACCAAGGCTGTATTTGAAATCTATATACTAGAAGTACAACCTCATACTATACTAGTAGAACAACCTCATACTATACTAGTAGTACAACCTCATACTATATTAGTAGTACAACCTCATACTATGCTAGAAGTACAACCTCACACTATACTAGAAGTACAACCTCATACTATACTAGTAGTACAACCTCACACTATACTAGAAGTACAACCTCATACTATACTAGAAGTACAACCTCATACTATACTAGTAGTACAACCTCATACTATACTAGTAGTACAACCTCATACTATACTAGTAGAACAACCTCATACTATACTAGAAGTACAACCTCACACTATACTAGAAGTACAACCTCATACTATACTAGTAGTACAACCTCATACTATACTAGAAGTACAACCTCACACTATACTAGTAGTACAACCTCATACTATACTAGTAGAACAACCTCATACTATACTAGTAGTACAACCTCATACTATGCTAGAAGTACAACATCACACTATACTAGAAGTACAACCTCATACTATACTAGTAGTACAACCTCATACTATACTAGTAGAACAACCTCATACTATACTAGAAGTACAACCTCACACTATACTAGAAGTACAACCTCATACTATACTAGTAGTACAACCTCATACTATATTAGTAGTACAACCTCATACTATACTAGCAGTACAACCTCATACTATACTAGTAGTACAACCTCATACTATACTAGCAGTACAACCTCACACTATACTAGTAGAACAACCTCATACTATACTAGTAGAACAACCTCATACTATACTAGTAGAACAACCTCATACTATACTAGTAGAACAACCTCATACTATACTAGTAGTACAACCTCATACTATACTAGTAGTACAACCTCACACTATATTAGTAGAACAACCTCATACTATACTAGTAGTACAACCTCCAGTAGTACGTACTGATTTGGCCAAATTGTAGCATCTAGTATGCGAACACAAGCAAAATCTCCAGCATGCATCAGACCAGTCTACCTCACCTACTGTATCCTACAATGCAAAGCGCTGGAACGGTACAGGCTACGGTCACAACAACAACAGCAGCCAAAAATGGCTTGTTTTTTTTTATATTTTCCGTAGCTATTTCATCACTAAATTCATTTCTGAACGTTTTTGAGGCAAGAAATCAACTGTGTAGATTTAGAATATTGACAGTTTTACGATATTAGATGGATAATCGAACATTTGCTCCAACGTTTTCAGAGTTTAGAAGCTCCACAAACTGCCGTGACAGGTAGCTAGCGCCTGCCGGGGACCTTGCCAGCCGGGCTGGAGCTCTCTAGAGACAGGTCTGTAGACGAGGGGCTTTTACCTCCTTGTTGACCGATAGTTTGTTTAAATACCACAACACAAATGTCCATTATAAATTAACAGGAACCTGTGTTTATCCGCCTTTTTGGAGTTGAAAAGCTCCACAATAGCCCGCATAGCTCGCTCGCCAGCCGGCCAGCCAGTGACACTCACAGAGCGGCTACAGAACAACAGAGTGGCGAAGGGAGAGGAGAGAGAAAGAGAGATACCTGCTGAGACAACATATTAATCTAATATCTGGAGGGAGATCAGTCCACTGTTTAGCTGTTGTAACTAAAAAAGCAGTTTGAGTAAATGTTGTGGAGCAATGTTTTATATTTGGAGGTGAGGAGGTGGACGGGTCCAACAAACACAGGGCTTTCACCCAGGAGACGGCTCTTCGTGTCCCGTGCGAGACGATACAATCAGCTGTTCGTTCGTGTACTGTGTTCACGCGTTCAGTTTGATTTTCACGGTACAAACGTAGTAATTTTAAACCCAACCATGTAGTTCTTTCCTAAACCTAACTGAAGTGGCTTTGATGCTGAAAATAAAGTGATGCCAAGGGGTGTGACAAAGCGGAGGTATGTGATGATTTGAGGCGTGACAAAGCGGAGGTATGTGATGATTTGAGGCGTGACAAAGCGGAGGTATGTGATGATTTGGGATGAGACGGTGTTGAACAAACAATGTTTTCCTCTTTTTTTCCGGTGTGGAGTTATCTCCACTGTAAATTCACTTGTCATAGTTATTATTACGTGTGTGTCCTTCAACCACAGTTTCAGACAAATCTGCAGTTCCTCCCATCGATTAGTATTTTTCTGTGCTAATTGCTGCATAAATGTGAGAAACACAGAAACAGATTTGGACGGATGCAGTTTTGTGATTTGGTATAATTGAAAGAATTTGTTCAGCTCCCACATGATTAGAGAGGGTTGCCTGTAGCAACCTGACTGTAATCATAATCCACCTGTTGTTCAGTGGTTTGTCCACTTATTATATTTTCATGGGACTGTTTAAAAGTTAAACAACATCTGCTCATATTGGTGGACATAATGAATTCAATGAGTCTCATCTTCGTAGGCCTCAACAATAAATGGGATGTTGTGAACTTATCTCTGTTCATCGGTCAAACGCAGACACGCTTCCTGCATACATAATCAGACCCATGTGGTTTATAATCTGGTCTAGAATTTGCTAATAAATATGAGAAAGTATTTGACCAAACACAATTTTTCAATCAAGAAAAGGGCACTTGTTGTGTGTGTGCACCTAATCAAGGCTGTCTGGTTAATTTACGCTTTGCATTGATTTGATCTTTATCTCCCTCTCCTCCCCGCATGTTGCTCTGACTCAAAGTGTAATTTAAAGTTGTATTAACACCTCCTTTGCCCTCTCTTCTTTTTCTCCTTCAGCTCTACTTCTGAGATTTCTTGCTTTGGCCTGTGGGGGAAAGAACCGTTTACTGGGACAACATCTGGTTGCCTGCTTGTGTGGACAAAAGGAAAATCCGATCCAACTGGACCACAACACTGCATCGCGTAGACCACTAACAAGACCACAGTTTGACTCATCATTTAAAAGGACACATTGTTGTTACATCTAAAGAACTATTTAAAGTGAGTACCATCCAGACGCAGGAGGCCCAGCTGACGCTCGACCCAGCCTGTCGTCCGACGGGCAGGACTTCTCCCCCTTCATCTCTCTGGAGTTCAGCTAATCTACTAACGTAGAGGTGAGTGTTCCCTCCAATATGAAAACCCCCTTTACATTCTAGTGTAAATCAGCTGTCATTTTGACTCCTATTCAATTCTACTGAGGCATAGAGTTTCTAATAAGTCCGGAGCTTTGGGCTGGGTCTGACAGGCCTGAGCTGACGGCTCACCCACCGAAGCTCTTGTCAGCAGCAGCTCTTGACAGTACCCGGTGGCATTTCAGTGTGAAAAGCAGCGGCATGTGAAGGTTTTTTTTCTCTTAAATGGTACGACCAATTCTGGCCAAACTAGCCTGGCCGGCAAAAGTGGGGCGCCTGTTGCCATAGCAGCAGGTGCTGATCCATATGCATGACTAGAATGAGAGTTTGGGTAAGATGTGCTGGACTGCGCCGAGGGAGGAAAAAAGCTGTGGACTTTAATATATTTCCGGATGTGTCAGTTTTGGTGGAAACGGATCGGTGGCTTTGGCTCAGTGTCAAGGTCAAGTTGGAAGTTTTGTGCTGCCGTGATGCGTGATGATGAAACTTGTGACATTTAGAGGAAACCACAGCAACGCCTGTGTGCTGTTTTTAACAGCAACCCATATACTGTAGTTATTTTGGCTTTGGTTGAGCATCCTCTACGATTCTGTCCCACTTTTTGGTGTCACGCTCAAAGCTGTACAGCTGAAAGTGTTCTTGTTTTGAAGACGTTACTGGGTTAAAATCATTCATCGCAAATGTGGGTCCTGTCCTAGTTCTGCAGGGGAGGGGGGGGAAACTGGGCTGTATTTGTCTGTTGTTGTCTTTTGAACGTTCATAAATAAATCTTACTGATTAGTACTAAACTCAGACACAAGCTGAAATCATAAATTACCAGTGTATTTCTATAAGTATAAGGTATGAAAGAAGATAATATCAATGTAATACGCTCAATCAATCCACCCACACACTCATTTAGACTCATTTGGGAAGGAAACTTTTATTAGACATGATAACACACATTAGTTGAAACATTAAGGGTCCCATATTGTAAAAAGTGAGATTTGCATGTGTTTTATATTATAAAGCAGGTTTAAGCGCTCTATAAATACTGTGAAAGTATCAAAACACTCAATCCATGGAGAAATACACACAGCCCGTATTCAGAAACTGTGCCTTTGAAACAAGCCGTTAGGATTTCTGTCCATTTGTGATGTCACAAATCTACAATATTTAGACCATTTCACAGTTTTAAAGGTAAACATACTAAATGTGTCCCAGTTTATTTCCTGTTGCAGTGTATGTAAGTAACATCAGCTGACAGGATGTAAACATGGACCCAAGCTGTTTCCTAGCAACGCAATTCCATTGCCATTCCATTGAAATGCACTAAAACGGAGCGTTTCAGACAGAGCATGAATACAGGTGTATTCAGACGGACAGTATGAGAAAAATAATGTGTTTTTTTTAACAGTAAAGCATGTAAACATGTTCTAGTAGAAACCCAAAATACAAACATGAACCTGAAAATAAGCATTATATGTCCCCTTTAAATCAAATTTGTTACTGCATTTTGAATGTGAATTATGTTTAAATATTATTCAGATACCTAGAGAAGCTGCGTGAGGCTTAACTCACTTAGTCTCTTTCTTTCTCAGATAACTTAGCTGCTAAAAACCTTTCAGTCTGCTATTTGCCGTCATTTAATGAACGCCTCCCTAATTTAACAGTTTAAAAACTCGTTAAGATCAAAACGCTTAGTATTAAGAGACTCTTGCAGGTCTAAACCCAACACCACTTTGGAAGTACATTTTTTAATGATGTGTTGAAGGTTTTTCATCTGATTTTTTTGGAACAATACAAAGACTCATCATGTCATGTTCAACAACAAGCTGGCAGCAGATTTCTCTTAGATCATTCTCATCACGGTTTGGTGTTAATGGATGAAGATGGCTTACTACTGTGTAGCTCTGAGATACATTTCAAGTCTCCTCAAAGCTCTCAAATGTGTATCACTTTCTGTTGAGGATCACGGCAGCAACCAGCAGAAGTGTAATGAGGATCTAAACCTGATCAAACATACATCTAAGCTCATCTGGCACTCAGGGTAGAAGAAGCAGCTTAATTACTTGGAATGATAAACGTTCTTCCATACCAACATGGCAGCCGCGTGCTCTTCGTTAATCTCTTCATACTGATCATCTGTTTTCCCAGAAAGAACAAAATTCTCAAGGTTTATGCAGTAAACACCGGCAGTATGGCAGATTTTTTATGAATCTCCTGTTTTTGTCTAATTTTTTCTATTGATGCCGAAATAACTCAATTCAAGTGCGGTTCATGGTTGGGATTACAGTTTGCAAAAATACCTGAAGCTACGCACTGGTTTTCACTTGAGAATAATGGCTACTTCACTCTAAAAGGCTGAGAGAGGTACCTTTTTGTATTAGACTTGAGAGTTGTGTCCTCCACATGGAAGAATGGGTACCTAATATTAAGGACATTTAAATGGTTTGATTAAAGGAACTGTTGCTGGGCAACTGACATCGTCATACCACACTGGTATGAGCGGTATATGACGTTATAATAGTGGTTATTGTTGTTATTTCCTACTTTGTTGTGGTGTAGCCTGCAGGCACAGTGAGTACCGCTAAAGGTCCAGTTTATGAACGACATGGGTCAGTGATTTGTGGTTGTAGTGATGTGACACAATCGGGAGTCTGGTGGGTGTTTATTTTAGTTGTCCACTTCCTGCCCGGCTTGATCTGCTCGGTGCAACGCCCCGCGTCACGGGTGCATTCAGAACGGAGCGCAGGCCCGGTGGAATCCAGGCGTAACAGTGAAATCATTAGCGTCTTCAGAGAGTTAGTAGTAACTGAAGCACATTTAAGCTTTGTTTATACTCGCACGAGACACCGCGGCGAGGGCCTCCGTAGATGTGGATCTGTGGATAAGCAAGAAATCAACGAGTGGCACCGGAAAGGAGAGTAGGTTGCCTGGCAACGGTAGTAAACACTAAACACCGACGTACCACCAAACATTGCATTTGTGTACTGTAATTATTACTGTCGCTTACCTCCGAGTCTAAATGACTTTCTGTCTCTCGGTGCTTCCCCTCGGGTCGCCACTCTTTCCATCAGACCTTCTTTTTAGCTTTTACAAAACAATCTCTCAGATTCTTTCACAGCCTGCAGCAAAAAATCTCTTCTCTCCCCGGTGTGTTACCTGTTTCTTTCCAAGTATTTAATGTCATGTGACCCTCCCTGTGGTCATGTGACTGTCCCTGTGGTCTCTCAATGAACAGTTGTAATGATGTCTGTACAGGCCAACCTGCTCGGCCAGTCTTCCCTCGAAGGCGTCCATGTTGAAATGAAAAGTGCAGCGCGCGCAGTCGGCGAGTAGTTACAAAAAGTGGCAGCCCAGTCTCCAGGAAATAAAAGTTGGCATTGGACATTTCTACAAACCAGGGATACGTTGAACGGCGACGTTTTTGCATTTGGTCAGAGCAAGTGATGGAGTTTAAAGAGCGAAAAGAGACACACAGGAGGGCAGGTGGATGGGTGCAACAAGCTGTTCGTGTCTCGTGCGTCACGTTACAATCAGCTGTTTGTGTGTCACGTTCACAACGTTCAGTGTCATCTTCACTGTACAAAAGTAGAAGTTTTAAGCCCAACCATGTAGTTCCTTTCCTAAACCTAACGATAGTGGTTTTGTTGTTACAGCTGTTACATTATTATTTGAACACAAACTGTGATCTTTGTTCTAACCTAAACCAAGTAGTTTTGTTGCCTAAGCCTAACCAATTGTTTCACAAAGTTTACCACGTCAATTGCATTTCCGCAAGCGTGAAACAAGGCTGATATGAAACGTATCCGTGGTTTGCAGAAATGTCCAATGCCAATAGTTTTTCTCGCGACTGTGTATAGCTCCGACTCTCTGACTCTCACCCCTCTCAACCGACGCATTGGCCTCAAGCACATTTAAACTTTGCCACATGGATTATCGATTATCTGTAATATCAGTAGTGCGATATCTTTTGTGATTCGGACCTTGAGACGGGGCAGATAGCGGTTGCAAGTGATGCACAATTCATGGTGCTAACGGCGTCTGCACTCCATTCTTTGTGAATTGGCCCTTCAGTGTACATCATGCCTCAGATTTTACACAAAGGCATGGATCAGTAGTTCATTCTTGAATCCCACTTGAATCTTTTGACATCCTTGCTAACATTTCATTTAGTGTTGTACCAAGAGGGCTTTACAATACTAGCAACCACCTCTCTTAATGTTTCACTGAGCTGTGAATGTTTCTTTGGCCATAACACTGTGATGCTTAGACTCCATTCATCGGGGTTTTATCCCAGTCAATGAGATTTTTCAGCCTGAGCAGCTGAAATGTTGTGCTGTGACTAAAACCTTCCCTGGTTCTTTTTATTTTAAGAGGATGCTGAAATATGTTGGCTGAACATTTGAGCAGACCAGACACAATTGGAGTTTACATTTCCATGGCCCCGATCTTTTTCCTGACTTGTGTTTTTTTCTGTGTATTGTAATTTTCTCGACCGTGGGGGTTCACAATAACTGAGTATTCTCCTGCAGATCTTTAGATGCAGAGCCTGTTTTTTTTTTCCATCGTTGTATTCTCTGTGGTAAATCGTATGCTCTGCAGAACTGAAATCATACAGTAGCACCTTTCAGCTAGCGCTTGTAACGAAGCCAGCGGTGGAGCTTGAACCAGCTCGCTTGGAAACATATAAAATCTCTTTTATGTTTTTGAACTCCTGCAGAGTTTGCTTCATGCAGCTTACTGTAAATAACATTTCCATTGTATATTGTATACCTTTACTGCACCACTTTTTGTTACTTTCTACAACAAGATTTATACATAAAGCAGGTTGTCCTGCTTAATACAGACCAGTCGAGAGGAGAAAATGTTGGCATCGTACGTTTCTGCAAACCACGGATACGTCGAATGTCATCGTTTTTGCATTCGGTCAGAGCAAGTGACGTAGATATCAAGCGACCGTTGCTGAAAGTTACGTGGTATAATGACGAGTATAACAACTGAGAAAGTCCACAGGAAGTTCACTAAATGTGGGAGGGGAGGGGAAAGGAGGTGGATGGGTCAAACAAACACAGGACTTTCACCCAGCAGACCGCTGTTAGTGTCCTGTGTGAAACCATAAGTTAACGTTGACTTTACACTTGTTACGTAACGTTATGTAAGAAAGTCCACTAAGGGGTAGTTGTTGATTAATTATTGTAGTGAGATTTTTCTAAAATGATTCCTAATGTCTGTGATTCTTTATCAGTATTATTCAGTTTAGTTTGAGTCTTTAGCTTGTAGGTATTCAGATCAGAGTCCTCATACACCAGAGAGTCATTTGGATAAAGCACATGAGGCATCTGGGTGTTTTAATGTATCATATGAATATTATAACAACATGTATCCTTATAATGTTGGTCATTATCCTGATGAGGGCTGAGATTTACTGTCTCATTAACTTGGATGAGACTACTTTATGTCACAGACATCTGGTGCAGGCAATACATCTCTTGTGGAGAAATTTATTTATGAAAAATGAAAAACTAAATCAGTCAATTTCCCCCTCCTCATCAGAAACGGCTAATAGAGTCGCTCACCTCGTGCTGCATGTGGGAACTGCAGGGACCCATCTCTTTAGTATGCAGCGTGTTGGTGTGATCCCGACGTGACTTGATTAAATAGTTTTATCCTCCCGCGGAGCCGGAGGTTAGTTTACTCAGTGTTCACCTTGAGCAGCACATCACCATTTATCTGTGTGTGTGAGAGAGAGAGAGCAAGTCTGGATGCATATTGACTGTAGGCTAACTGGTAGAATTTGGCGAAGTATGTGGGTGTCAAGGTGAGTGCACGGGTGGCCGCGAGGAGTGTGAAAGTCTGTGTGTGTTTTTTTTTCGAGAAAGTGTTCTCAGTGTATTGGTGTGTGGGTACGAGAGAGTACTATGTGTGAGAGCTGCACTATGATTATAGTATAGCATGTGTAAGACAGACAGGGAGTGTAGTGTGTGTGTGTGTGTGTGTGTGTGTGAAGTCAAGATCACCTCTCAAAGCCTCGCTGTTCACTTCACATCTTCCTGATCACCATGGTGATAGCTCAGTCTGACTTCTCCGCTGTATTTGGGGAGAAATAACTGGCGTTTGCTGATAAGGACTATCAGTGTGTGTGTGCGTGTGTGTGTGTGTGTGTACACATGCAGTCTTTGGTAAGGCCAACTCTTTTCCACTTTCTTAATCAGCCACTTTCTCTCCAATTTCGTCTCTTTTTCTTTTTTTCTACTTTTCCATTTGTCATTCAGCCTTGTTTTTGAGTGATACATCTTAACTGTGAGTGTAGATTTATGAGTCTTTAAGTGCTGCATTTGTCTCAAGTTGAATGATACTGTAGCTTTAGGAACCTTTGAGTGATACAACGCCACTGAAGGACCTCTTGGTAATATAGTAATATAAGTTGAACAGAGACCTTTTGGGGTAATGCATCTTCAGTTCACTGATAGATGAACAAATCAGCTAATTTGACTAAAGAAATCAATCAAAGCAAGTGAAGGATTGCATCCGCTCAATTGCTTTAGATGTCGATACAACTTGAGGACGCAGGCCGGATGTAATCATGCTACTAGCTCTCCATGCTTTCGAATCGGTGTATGTGTGCATTGGTTAAACGCCTGCATTCATCATCGGCTGCTTCTATAATGTTGGCGATACATCATTTTAAAGCTTATCTACTGTTGCAATTGTTGCAAGTCAGGCTGAATAAATGCAGTTTGCTAAATGTATGCAGATTTAGTTTGTGGATTTGCTTTAGAAACCAGTGTTTGGAGCATTCTGGGGTCCAGGATTTGACTAGGCCTGCTCAACAATAAGCCCCCAGGAGGTCGCGCTAATCTGTTTCATCACCTCTTCATCCCTCCATCCCTCAATCCATCCAATTCTTTTCCTCCTCTCTATTCTGCCAGTCTGGAGTGCCAGGGTCTACCATGGCTTTTTGAACACAGGGAGAGGCATGTGGAGGGCTGCCAAACACTCCCCACGCATCCTTCCCGTACACACACACACACACACACACACACACACACACACACACATAGACACACTTGTTATTGGCATCATTTCACCAGGAGGTTCTGCTCGCTTGGCTAGCTCACTCTTGCTGCTCGCTTCACCTGCGATGTTCCCCTTCTCCTTCGGCCCCTCGTGGCGAGGCCCAGGTGGAAGCAGGGGGGGCTGCAGTTCAGCAACCCTGCAATCGATCCACACATCCTGGGTACCCTGCTGCCATGTGGAGCGCCTGTTGGGTTGAAGGTAAGGAGGGAGGGGGAGCCGTGTGCATTAGCCATGCTAATCTCATTAGTGCGGCCATGATTGAATCCTGTAGGAATCCGCCGCCGCTGCCAGGAGAGACGAAGGAGCTTGTATATTATTAAAGGGTTTGCTCTGTCGCAAGGGGGGGAAAGGGAAGATAGGAAGAAATAGATAGACAGAGAGAGGCAGAGAGGGAGACAGACGGACTGAGAGGGAGTGAGGGAAAGTGCAAAAGAGATAGAAACGAGTAGAAATGCACATAGAAAAAAAATGATTTTGAAATGCCAGAAAAGGGGAAAACAGCGTCAATGATAGGAGTAGAAATAGACGCCACTATACCAAAAGTATCTATACAAAAGGCAGCAAAGAGAGAAAACAGGACCGACGTAGAGAGTGATTCTGATAAGCCCAACCATGTTGTTCTTTCCTAAACCTAACTAAGTGATTTTGTTGCCTGTGTTTTGGTTTATTCACAACATTAAGCCGGTGTTTACTGCGACTGAAAAGTGACGCAGAGGGGTCTGACAAAACGTCACTACGTATGTGACGAGTTGAGATGAAAACGCGTTTGACAAGCATAACATAAAATCGGAAATACAGGAGATTAGCTTTAGGTTCTTGAGACAAAATGAGAAGAGGGAGAAGAGGAAGAGGTCAAATGTAGTTTGTGTGAAACCAACAACGTGTAGTTGACTTTGTATTTGTAGTTTATTTTAACTCAAAACACAATGTGTTTTTGTTGCCTAAAACTAAAGAAGTTGTAGTTTGTTGCCTAAACCTAAAGAAGATGTAGTTTTTGTTGCCTAAACATAAATAAGTTGTAGTTTGTTGCCTAAACCTAAAGAAGTTGTAGTTTTTGTTGCCTAAACATAAATAAGTTTGTAGTTTTTTGCTTAAACCTAAAGAAGCCTTTGTGTTTGTGTTCAAAACGTGACATTTCATTCAGTTTTACATGTTAGAACGTGTTGCTTTTATGTTTCACTTTAACTTCTACAACATAGTAGGCGTAGTAGGCCCCTAATTACGCACATCTATGGTGCTGATAGCGCCTGATAATGCCTATTTAATGGCCTGATAACAGTTGAATCGGGTGGTTACAATGTTCTGTCAGAATTGTTGTTTGCACTGTCCGTGCTGTTAGCACCGTTAGCTGCAAGTCGTCAGCTCAGCCGTCGCCATGTCGAGAGCTGTGTGAAGGCAATATATGCTCTGAAATCCGTATTGAGCACCTTTAAGGGGACCTCGCCTACCTAAAATTTATCAAAGTTAACTCTTCTCTGGGTTTTTTTTTCTCACTTTTCATGTTTTATCTTCCTCCCTGTCTCTCCTGTCACTTCATGGCAGTTCTGCCCTTTTACAGCCTCCCATGTGGAACCTCAGTACAAGCTCTCTTTTTGAAGCCTCACTAGACAGTCCTTGTCCACGTGTGACTGTCCAAATGAAAACCCCGTCCTCCATTTCTCTCTCATTCTTTCTTCCCAACTAACAAGTGAAGGAGTTGTCATCTTCAAAACAACCCTTCCTCCTCTTCCTTCCCTGTCTTTTTACTGGTCACCCTCCCTCTCCTTTCCTCATCCCTCTCATATCTTCTCTCCATCCTCTTTCCTCATGTGTTTTTCTCTGCACTCTCTAATTTGTTCCCTGTCTACCTCCTCGTCTCTCTCCCAGAGGAGCTCCGTCTTGTTTTTGCTGCTGCTCCAGTGGCTTCTAACCCTCAGTTTTGGAATCATCGTCTAAGCAGACTGTTGTTTTACTGTCTCTGGTTCGTTGGCGTCTGGGACCCCGACAGCTTCACTTACTGTGGCAACTCAGTCGGACAAGTTTTGTGTGTGTTTGTGAGACTTAGTTATTGTGCCACTTCCTCTGTTTGTTGTGATATATCTCATTACCAACAGTCAAATCTCTCGACAAGAACATGTAATGGCTCCCTTGCTGCCGAAATCCTGCTTCCCATCATTCCCCTCTTCTGTTCTGAGTCCTGCACAATATAAAACAAACACAGCTTCTGGATGGGTTTTAATGGTAGTTGCTGTTTTCCCATTCTCAAAGCTCCTATGCCACTTAGTCTGCAAGGTGTCTCTGTTCTGACTCATGTTCCACTTACTTTCAATCCTTTTGGTGAAGACCCAATGTACTCACAGGAGGCACGGAAAACCTGAACGGGAGTTTATTTGAGAAGCAATTACAACGTTACGGCAGGTGATTTCCATCAAAGTTACATCTCGCCCAGTTCACTACTAACTTGATGTTCCATATGTTAAACGTTAACTCATCACACTTTCACTGTACGCCATGTAAGGGATAATGTACGAGCCGGTAACTGTTGTGAAAGAATCCCAGACATGGCGATGCTGCACGGTGCATTGTCTCTCATCGTCCTGAAGGGGATTCTTTCACAACAATGACCCGCTAGCTGTACATTATCCCGCTTATCACATGACTACTCACTGAAAATTTGACACAAAAACGGTCCTCCAGAGTCCGACATCTGAGCTGCATCCATAGCAACGTTCTGTTATACACAGCCACGGTCTGTTATACATAGCAACGGTCTGTTATATGTAGCAACGGTCTGTTATACATAGCAACGGTCTGTTATACATAGCAACGGTCTGTTATACATAGCAACGGTCTGTTTTACGTAGCAACGGTCTGTTATACGTAGCAACGGTCTGTTATACGTAGCAACGGTCTGTTATACAGAAGTTACAGACAGCAGAACGCCGTGATTGACCAAACAGAATCGAGTATTCAACACGTCCGTGTAATAAAATACGCTATGACACAGTGTATAACACCGTCAAAAACTTTTTTGCGATCCACACCTATGCAGACTTCACAGCATCTTCCAAAAACCTCCCTTCACCATGCGCACTAAAACTGCCTCACGGCACTATATGCTGTCGTAAATAAATAAAATGTCTATTCTAGCACTATAATAAGAAAAGGGTAAACATCATAATCCTACATGGTGGCTATTTAAACTATACAAAACATGTTGTACAAACTATAACTTTTGCAAATTGTCATGCCAACATAATCAATTTCACCAAATATAAATATGTACATAATTGGCTCTTACAGTACGTTTGTTTAAATTATGGTATATACCTAATTGATGATTAGTTTGACTATTGATCAGACAGGATTGGAGATATTGATCAGTGATAAGTGCTAGATCAGAGTTTGTCAAACTTGAAGTAAAATTGTGATATGAATTTGTTGCATGCGCGAGTGACACACACACTCACACTAGTTTTCTCTCTAATGTACACTTTGTCAGTGACGACTACCTTAGGATATGTCATCAGGATTAATGCTGATCGGTATCTATACTCTGATCAATACTCCTCCATCATTTTTATGGGACTAAACTAGAGGCACCAGTTATTTGTGTTTGTTTTGCAGAGCGATTGTGTTTTTTGATGAGTCCTCCTGAGATTTAACATCGTCTTTCTCCTTTCTCTTACTCTCCCTCATTCTTTTCTCTTTCCTCCTGTCCCTCGTATTTTTCTCTTGCCATCCCTCTTCGCCTCTTCACCTTCAGTTTTCTTTTTGTTTTGTCGCCAGCTCCGCACCCTTGGCATGTTTAGCTTTCAGTTTATTTACTTTTCCACGTTGTCTTGTCAGAATCCTCCAAATGTCTTTAATGCCAAAGACGGTGCCCCGCTGTTCAACAGACCTCTATGATTCCTCCTCTCTGCTAATATTTTCCTTCCCCTTTCATTTCCATCGTCCTCGATCTCCTGACTCCTTCCTCCTTTACCACTTTACATTGTCTCTTTTCATTTACTTCCCTTTGTCACACAGATGACCTTTTGTTTCGTCCCAGACTCTCTGTCTCCCTTCCGTCATTCTCTTTTTCTTCTACCTGTCTTTTGGTTTCCTCTCTCTTTCTGTGTCTCTGTCTCAGGTGCATTGCCTGATATATTCCGTTCTCTTTGTGTTGTTCATCTTTCAGAGGTCAGAGCAGGGCTCCGTGCTTATCTCAGGGTTACAGTCTCATCATTATGGGGCTGTAGTGAGCCGGCCAACCCTCCAGGCTTGTAAAACGTGGGCTCCCCGAACCTTTGGTTTTCCCAGAAGTGAAAGATTTCAGATTTATGATGTCTGATGGCATTTCGTAGATGGCTACAGGGAGTGCTGTCCTTTTTCTTCCCCTGTCTGTGTCCTCACCTTTCCTGTGTCATATTTCACAAAGTTTCCAAAATACATTTACACAGATGACACATTATTTGGAAGTACATGTGTCAACCCTGTCTCCTACAAAATTACGTTCCCTTACAACTAAACTGAATTCTCAATTACGTTTCGAGGGAAACATATGTTCTCCTGGATTACAGTTGCAGTTTTAAACAGTTTAAAACACGTGGTTAATGTCGTGAATTGAAACAAAACAAAACATTAAACACAACAACTCTACTTTGTTGGGTTTAGGCAACATAATTTGGTTAGGTTTAGAAAAAAAAAGTCACGTTTTGGCTTAAAATGACTACGTTTGTTACGTTATTTACACATGGGATACAAACCGCAGTCTCCTGGGGGGAGTAGTGGACATTCTCGCCTGGTATACTTGTTATTATACCACATAACTTTCATTAACGGTCGTTAAATATACAACATCACCTGCTCTGCGTGTCACTCATTGTTATGCGTCACTTGCGCGGACTATCATTACAAACCGATTTGTGATAGGTCAAAGACAAACGTAATCCGCGACAAATGTGTTTCCTTCCAAATTGAGAATGCAGTTTTCGTTGTATGAGAACACATTTTTTAGGAGACAGGTCTGTATACAGTACGTCTATTTTACAATCTTTGACCTTGCGTAGTATTTGCACAGATTGTCATGTAATTGAATACGCACATACAGTAGTTCATCTAAACACAGAAAACTAGAAGTGCTAACTGGAACGTAAAATAGTTCTTCAGAGTGATGCCATAGGAGAACCATTTCTGGTTCTACAAAGAACCTTTCAGACCAAGGTTATTTAAAGATCCATTTCCTTAAATCGTTCTTTAAATAACCTATAAAACCATAACCTATAAAACCATAAAAATGGTTCTTTGAGGCACCATTTCTGGTTCTTTGAAGGACTTAAGAAACAAAAATTGTTCTCTAAAAGGTCTTCATTCAATCATCTTGTGAGGTTGTGAAGTTGTTCAAGACTTGTAAAAATGAAATGTGACAGTGATTCTGGCAACAACCAGTGCCAATGGGAGATTATGTCAAAAAGGAGAAAAAGAAATGAGGAAAGGAAATGTCAAAGTGATCAATCACAATGTCTTAAAGAATATGTCAGTTTTGCAACTCTCTATGTATGATGGGATGGATGATGTAGGTATTACCCACCATTGAAAAATTGTCTGTCACTCAGTGAGTGACAATCTCTACGGCAACAAGATCTTACTTACAAACATGTTTCAGGGATTTCTGCTGATTCTCCTGACTGCGTTTCCATCTGCAGTATTGCTTTACATCTTACTTTCTGCTCTTTTATCGACCCTCTCACATACTCCCTCTCTATCTCTTTGTTTTCTCACCTTTCTCCTCCTCACCTTGTTCCTCATCTCATCGTTGCTGTCTCTCATTTTGCACTGCTGTCATTTCTCTCACTCTCTCCTCCTCTCTTATTTTGTGTCTCTCATTTTCTCTCCTCCCCTTCTATTTTCCCTCCCGTTCCCTCCTCTCTCTCTGACTGGTTGGTGATTCATTCATCCAGCCAGGCTTTAATTCACATCAGCTTAATGATTCACCCAGAGTGCTCTCTTTCTCTTTCACCCTCCTTCCTTTCCTCTTATTCCATCCCTGTCTCATTCCAGAGGATGCTTATAACTCACATGTGAGCTGAGCTACTAATCATTCCACCACCTCCCTCCTCGTCTTCCCCCAGCACGTATATCCTATCCTATCTGGTGGTAAATATTAAGGTAGTTAAGTAGTAGTATGAACTCCAGTGTATGGCACAATAACATCTGTAACAATGTGTAAGTAGAGATGTAGTGAATGGTATATTATTTAGACTGCCGATCAGTCAAGTGTTGGAAATAAAAACCAACCTCATGGCACAGTTGACATTGACAACAGGCAATTAACTATAACTCACTCTCCGGGACAGCGAGTGTTACTAGAGAAAGTTAATATAAACCAACAGGCCATACATTTACACACCTGCGAGAGACACCTAGTGTGCACAATGAAGAGAAAACTGAGGGCGTATAAATCTTTGATGTCTATAACTATCCGGCAGGAAAAAAAGTTGCTATTCCAGCATTGGCAACAGATGCCATCACTGCAAAGCAACCCAAAAAATAGATTTTTATTATTACAATGTCGCCAAAGCATTTCAGAGATGGAGAGAAAATGTTGCTAGTAGTTTAGCTTCTGCAAAGTTGCAGCTCTGGGTAGCAAATGGCTAAACTATTAGCAACATTTCTCTCCATCTCCGAAACACTTCACCGATACTGCAGCTCGCTAGAACCTCGAATCAAAGTTTGTCATCTCAAAGATATGCGATACAATTTCCTTCGATTCGGCACCCATGCACAGCGAGATGACATTTTCAATGTGTAACTTCAGCCTTTTACTCTGAGGTGATTCGTGTTTGCCTCCAGCTAACACCTTGACGTAATCATGCATGGTGCCGGCATGAAAAGGGTATATATTGCACAATATACAAAATATGACATTTTCGATTCATTTCATTCTTGTACAACAAAAAGTGAAATCCGAAACATAATGACTTTTCTGAGGTGTAAGTCTCCGTTGTTCTGATGCACTTTTAGAAACAAAAGCCAGGTTCTGAGTTTAGGTGACGCAAACACCAAAACTCTGTCGCCGTTAGCAAAAATTGTTGTGTTCTCAAAACCCTTCAAGTCTTCATATAAATCACATACTGCTGTCAATGCTGTAAGAAAACGCTCCTCACTCAAGACAGCAAAATGACACTGCAACAAAGTTGGACAGTTGTTATTCCCAGAAGCTTTCATTCACTTGCCTTCATCACAACTGCATGTTAGTCTCTCTAATTTATTTTAGCAAACCAACCTGGTGTGTGACTTCATGCTGATTAACGAGTGAAAGGTTTTGTACCTCTGCATATTCTGAATGATATGACAACCCAAGACACAGTATGGGAGGCTATAGGTTGGATGTACTTTTTATTTTATCTAAAAAAGAGTTAAGTTGAGGATCTCCTGTGTTTATATATTAATCGTTTCCTCTTTGCGTGGGCTAATGGCTTCTATAGTTACTGGTGTCTGTCCAGGTACACAGACAAAAAACTCACTGAACTCATCTCCCGCTGTTACTAAATGTAGCAGAATCTGAATCACAGAATGAAATAATTAATAATGAGATTATTATTGGTACATTTAACAACGTCCTCAGGTACATTTTACAGAATTCAGAGTCACGACTTCCCAAAATGCAAAGTTCTGCAGACGTGTACCGGCATGCCGTACTTCATATTCAGGTATTTCAGAATAATCATAGGAGGATGTTGCTGAAGTCAGCCACTTTTTTATTGGTGGACCATCATAAAGTTGGGGATGGTAATGTGATATTTCCTCGCTCTCCCATTTCACCATCTTATTCTCAGACTGAAAATGGCAAACGATTTTTCTTTTTTTTTATGCCCCTTCTTTCCACTGTTCATTTCTCTCTTGCTGTTTCTCACTGTTTCTTTCTTTCTTTCCTTGAGTTGCCTCCCTCTCCTCCAGGGTCACTGCCATCCATCTAACAAGCAGCAGACTTTTCTTGTCGCCTCCCCTCGGCATGAAGCGTGGAGGCTAGGGATGATGGAGATGTGTGTGTGTGTTTGTATGGGCCGTGTGAGAACTAGTGTAGGCGCTCTGGCTGCCCTTTAGGCCAAAATGTAGCATCTGTAAAATGACAAATGACACTTATCACCTCGGCAGAATCATTAAAAAGAGCTGTAGGCTTCGGTATGTCTGAGACAGAGCCAGAGAGACAGCGGAGTTAGTGGAAATAGCACTTACATCTGTGAGCATACGTTCATGTGTGCACATATTTAAATGCATCAGCCAGAGGTTAATCTTTAAAAGAAATCACAATTAACCAACGTGTCAAACTGTGCATGAGGAACACATTTTATCTTAACGGGGCAACATGTTTACAGCTTTGAACATTTCTCTTTTTAGAGCACAATTAGCCGCCAGTTTAACATCTGGTGAGCAGATATTTTAACTACTCAATCTGTTGAGAGAGGTTGAGGGGAAAAACATGTAGAAAACAGGTGGCGGAAGAAGACAAAGCTGTAAGTGTAAATAAAATATTTGCACTGTGTCTGTGTTTGATACATAGATGTGCGTGTTGTTGCGTTGCTCAGCGAGTGTGGGATACCGACGCCGCCAGAGGCCCATGACAGGCTGTCACATTCGGGCTGTGTTTGAGCTATCTGGCTTCGCTAAACCCAACGGAGATGATCAAAGATGACTGATATCACACAGATGGTTGTCAACTGACTCCGCGAGGAGATTTATCCAAATGAGATCGTCTTCACAGGAAAGAGCAGTGTTTTTTAATGGTTGGCCAATCACATCAACAGATGCAGCATATTTAATCTAAAAAGCATACAAAACTATGGATTTCTGTGGAGAAGTTATTGACTGTTGTAGTGGAAAAAATGTAAATTAATCATCCGGGTAAAATACAGAGTTTTGCACATGGAGAACATACAAGTAATATTATAGCAGGTATACCAGGGCCCAGGGACCTGACACTACTTAAAGCCAAAGGCGCATCAACCTGGGCAACCAGGACACAAAACAAATAAAAAAAACTGTAATAAAATCAATATAAAAACAACCTAATATTATCCACGTTTATGCATTCTTATTAAACCTATAAACTGTAGGAATGTTACTTTATATCCTCCAGGGCTGCAGCGGGGCAGTGCATCAGCCTAAATAGAAGAAAATATTCAGAGCCAATAATGTTTTATTCATTATTGATAACCTATTTTTATATTATTCTATATATTCTATATTTACTGTGGCCACTGTTACAGGGATCATAGTAGCAATCTGCCCATGTTAACAGTCAACAGACTTCATGAGACATCAGATGTAAGCCTTACTTCTTAGGACAGCTCTAAAGTTTAGATGCTGTACTTGCGGGAAGACGATGATCATCGTCATGATCCTCTTGAAAACGAGGTAATGGATCTTACAGCTTATCCTGTTAACAAGAACGGAAATAGGATAATAAAGGAGAGAGACAGTATTGTGTTTAAGCAAGTTGGTGCATTGGCGTAGCATCTTCACGCGGATGCCTTTACATTGCAGTCAGTAGAGACTACATGGCGTGAAATGACACTCCAAAGATCAACAGAGGAGTTGTTATTGTACGCAAAATGACTTACAAATTGTCGTGTCATTCAACCTCCATTTGGTGAGACCGTTCTGGTGACGTGAATGGATGTATGATAAGATGTTGAAGAGCAGAAGGACAAAGAAACTAAACCTGTGAGGTGGTATCTCTCACAGTGCTTGGAGCTCTGGGCCCCAGTTACACCGCCCATTATTGATAAGATAAGTAGGGCACAGACGCTCCAGCAGGCTAGATGGTCATCACAATAACACGTTGACTGCACCCCTATTAAATATTCATGCATTCACAGTATGATATGGTACTTTAAATAAAGGTGAGTGTGACACGTAACAGGGGAAAGGGTCACAGGGAAATCTACATTTTCAGCCCCACCGTGTAAGAGAAGCATCACGTCTCAAGAGTGGAGACCCACCGGTGTCCATTTTGTGCTTTGACCTTTAGGTGAAAGATGCAGAGATTTCTTCTATATAAGAGCAGGGCTGTCAGGGTAAAATACTGGATGCACTGCAGCATGAAGGAAATTGCAGAAACTGACCAGTGCTGTGAGAGAACTTTTGTGAGACTGATTGATAATAATTAGTAAACTAAAGGAAAGAGTGTCTGAGCGGTCCGCCTGCAGCCTGGGCTCACTCCGAGGTCGTGGATGGGTCATAGAAACACAGGATTTTTACTCAGGGGACCGTCCGGACCAAAATTTGAGTTACTGACGACGTTACGTCACATGATGTTCTGTCACGATGATGCTACGCCACTGAGTCACACCACGTAGCTCATGTAACATTACAAGTGTACGTCTTTGTAAGCCAAAGCATGATGATTTTTTCCGACCCCTAACTAAAGCTGGGCATACACTGTACGATTTTAGCCCGTTTTTGGCCCGAATTTTGAGCCGCACGACTCAGAGTTGGACTAA